>NC_057862.1:476660668-476960980 GCF_019393635.1 Dromiciops gliroides | reverse complement strand
TGATAGCCAAGAAGACAGGAGTTTAAGGTCCTACTCTGACACGTAGTACCTGTGTAACCCTAGGGAAGTCACAACCTCTTAGGGTACCAGGCAACTCTCTTAGACTATAAATTACAGAGGAGACATGCATCAGTGGAGTGTCTCCATCCTAGAGACTTCCTGTATTGATGAAATCATAGGTCTGCACCAACTTTCCCCACCTCTACCCCCTTAAATGCTACCTCATCCCTCCCTACAATAGCATTGCTCATTCCTTGACATCTTTGCCTCTGTTCCTTCTGATCAATACCGTGCTACTAACCCAGATCTCTTATCACCAACAGGAGCTGCTCAAAGAAATGGAGCTTTTGCACAGTTTGCAGGCGGGCAGTGGTCAGTGACACTTGAAAGATGGAATATATGGGCATAAGTCGCCCTAACAACTCTTTTCAGGGTCTAATATGGAAACACGTTTTGCATGATTGCACATGTATAACTTGGATCAAATTCCTTACCATCTCAGGGAGGAGAGAAGAGATGAAGGGAGGGAGAGAATTTGGGACTCAAAGTTTTTAAAAATGAAGGTTAAAATTGTCTTTACATGTAATTGGGGAAAAATAAAATATTATAAAAGATATTTTTAGGGTCCCAAACTGAGAGGATCCTGACCCTTCACACGTGCTGTGTTACCTATGTTTCCATCTTTCCATTTTGAGTAACTTGAGGAAACAAGGTGTGAACCCAAAAATATATACATGGCGATGGCTAGTCCTCAGAAGGAAGATGGGTAGGGGAGAAGAATGAGAGGGGTAGGAAGCTGAAATCAAACAAGGAGAGAGAGAAAGAAAAAACAAAGCAGGCTTTTTGCTGCCATCTTGTACCGACCAGGGAGTTGGCAGCAAAGAAGTCTTAATAGACATTTTCCAGCCTTCACTGTGAAACTAATGCTGTGGAGTCATGGAGCCTGGCAAGAAGGTGAAAAAAAAAAACAAAACAACAGTCTATAAATAAAACTATACTAAAAAAAAAAAAGAACTGCACAAAACAAAACAACAAAACAGAAGTACAGACAATTGGAGCAACTTTGCTGCTATCTTTTAAAAGAAAATTTGCATTTGTTTATATACTTCTTAAGAAACAAACCTTATGTAACAGAATTTCAGTTTTTTTTTATGTATTCCTCTTTCTTATTCTTTATATACTGGAATGTTTGTATTTGTTAATGATTGTTACATTTAGAATTTTAGGAAAAAAGAAAAGAAAAAGAAGAAATCTGGACCCAGCCTTTAAGTGGCTTTGGGGATTTACATACATCTTCAGGACTAGTGACTGTTCAGGCATGTTCCATCAAGGGGAGGGGCTGTGGGTACCATGCATATCTTGAGGTGGGGGCTATGAAAGAGTGAGAACATCTCCAAAGTGCACCTGGGCCCTTTGTTTCAGGAGAATCTCTCACACAAGGCTTACACCTATAACTTAGGGTTTCAAAACAAAACAAAACAAACAAAAAGCAGCCATATCTTGATATCAGTGAGAAGCCAGCAGAAATTGCTAGCCAAAATGTGGCTGATTGGTAACCCCCTCCTACAACGGTCCCCTGGACTACCTTTATGTATAAAAACAGACACAGTAGGCACAGGAAATTAAAAAAAAGACTTGTTATGTGTGATATATATACACGACAAAACCCTTTAGCAGCTAGAAATGGAAATGTGTCAGGCCTGAGCAATTCAACCTCTCTTGCTGCTTACTGAATCTTGCCTGCAGCTGGGGAGTCAGTGTCTCACACACAAAGGAGAGGCCAGAGAAGGAAGGAACTTGACTTTAAAAATCACAGAATGGTAGCAGTGTCCTGGGCTTTTAGAGCTGATCTAGCCTTGACCCCTTCATTCTGCAGAAGAGAGAACTGGGCATGAAGTGATTTGCACAGATCAAAGAGCAGCAAGTTAGGAACAGAGCTAGAAATCTCCAGACTCCCATCCCGGGGCTCTCCAGACTAGACCAAGAGGCTCCCAACTTCTGAATGCAAGGAGAGCAAATGACCTGAAATCGACACTCTTTCTCTGTCCCCCTCTCCGGAACAAAATAAACCACACTCAACTAGTGAATAGTGGTGATTCACACCTGGGCATCAATTCCAGGATTTCCACTGGCTTGTAATCACTAAAGTATTATGAGGACAAAGCAATTTATTTGCATAAAGGTTGCCCAGCAGTTTCAGTTAGGTTGCCATGGCCCCCCTTCCCCAAAGATGATAAACACAGAAGAGCAAGTCCCTGGGGAAACTAGATCTCCACGAGGAAGACTGAGGTATGGGTAATCTTGATCCCAAGAAAAATTAAGAACCATGCTGGCTGTCCCTGAACAGATCCAAACTCTCTTGGGCTATACCTCCTTTATCCTCTCCGTAGGATCCCAGCCTAAGCAAACAAACACTGCTTGAAGCCAGGATTTCCTCTGGTAATGGGATTACTATTAGGGCAAGCAGGAAGGTCCTGAAAACAAAAATAAAAACACCTTCCAAGGATGTTTATTTTCACTTTTCAATAGTCATTCAACATACATTTATTAAATCTATTGTACAGAGAAAACTGTTAAATTGTAGAAGGAAAGATACATGGTTTTAGGGAACATCTAACAAGACAGATTTTGGTTTTTGTTTTTTTAGTAAGCCTACAGCCCAGTAAGTTTTTCAAAAATAAAATCAGAAAAGGGTAGTAATTTTTCCTTTTTTATTGAGCCCAAATCTACCTCTTTAAATTCTCACCCATTGCTTCTAAGTTCTGTCCTAGGTCATGATATAGAATAAGTCCAGTATATCTTCTCCACTGCCACTTACATACCTGAAGGGAGTTATCATATGCATTTTCTCAATGGATTCTCACCACAACTACGAAAGATCAGACAGAACAAGGCCACATTGTTTTCCTTTTGCAGGTAAGGAAACTGAGGCAGGGGCTTATTCCAATCTCCACAGATAGTTAGGGTCAGAATTGGCTCCTGCACTCACTACCCTGCCTTCCATATCTGGCATAACTCTCTTTGCCTACTGATTTGTATACATCACTCCAGTCACTACACACTGTGTGCAGGGCTCAAGCAAGGCCTTGCTGATCATTCTGCTGTCCTGTTCGCCCTGAAGAAAAATAAGTGAGAAGTTTAAATTCTCTCTGTCTCTGTCTGTCTGTCTGTCACACAGACACAGACACAGACACAGACACAGACACAGACACACACACACACACACACACACACACACACACACGGAGGGATTGAACCTGGTTTGCATCCCATTTACCCTGGCATCATATCATACCTATTCCCTAGATGTTGTGCTGTTCTCCCCAAGGCTCTATCCCTCCCATAGCCAGGAATTCTAGCCACCTGTGAAGAAGTCACCAAAGGGGAACATGAGTGGGGATAGGGGGTGGGGCACACATGGCAGCCCAGGTGGAAACAAGAACCAGGCTGAACTCTGCACAGGAGGCAGAAATGGCAAAAGAGGAATATTATCCCCGAAGGATACTGGCCGAGCAGAGCCACATGAACTGTGCCATCTGCGTGCACAGGAGGCACCTGTCCCTAACAATGGAATGGGGATGTTTGAACGCTAAAAACAGAGATACCGGCTTGATTGTCCAGAGCCAGGATATTTCTCCTCCTCAGAGGGTGCTTTCAGGAGCTCAGGAATCATTGGACAAATCATCCCCAGGGAGGCACATTTTGGCCGTGCACACTTGCATTTCTAACACCAGTGGGGGAAACTCCTGGTGTGCTGGGGGCCCCAACTCATCTGTAACCTGTAGTCTTGGTTGTCTACAACACTGAAAGATGAAATGACTTGTCCACAGTCACATAGCTAGTATGGACCAGAGAAGGGGCTTGAACCCAAAGTCTTCTGGAGTGCAAAACTGGTCTTTTATTGACTACGTCTGACCACCTTATATTGAAGAAGTAAATTGGCAGCTAGGTGGATAGAGCACCAGTCCTAGAATCAGGAGGCCCTGAGTTCAAATCCACCTTTAGACGCTTGTTGTGTGAACCTGGGCGTCACTTAACCCCAATTGCTCCCCGCCCTGAAGTAAATTGGGGCCTTTAGGAAGTTCTGTTCCCCTTTAGGCTGTGGGGGTCTTCTTGGGTAAAAGGAAAAGCAGACAACGATACAAAGAAATTAAGATATTGCATTAGGAACTGAATAGGAACTAGATAAGGGTGTTTGAGAAAGGTTTATGTTGTGAGTTCTAATCCTGCCTCAGAACCTTAGTAGCTGTGTGGTGAAGGAAAAGTTATTTAGCCTAAGACTCAGTTTTTTTATCTGTAAAATGGGGACCATGATACTTGTGCCACCTGGGGTGAAGGGGCAGGAAGGGAGGTCCTATTAAAGGCACTTCGTTGTATAGTGGATAGAGAACTGGAGTCACAGTCAGATCTGGGTTCAAACACTAGCTAGCTGTGTGACTCTGGATAGGTGGTTTCACCTCTCTGGGCCTCCATTTTCTACTCTATAAGAGACTGGACTGGACAACTTCAAAGGTCCCTTCTGAATTTAAATCTATGATCCTGTGAATTAGTCTAAAAACACTTCAGTGATAGCTAAGGATGGAAGGGAGGGAGAATTTAAACCCTAAAGAACATAGTGTTGTACCAGCCCGAGAATTTCTGGCCCCAAACTGAGGGAAGACAAACCACAGCAATTAAGTGTCTGTCTTTACACTAACTTCTCAAATTCCAGCTCCAGATAGACCCTGTACTCAGATGATTAGAAAATCATGTGTTTTCCCAGTTTTCTAACTAAATAGACCAAATACCCAGGAACAGTGGAGGACAAGATTGAAGGGCGGCCTGGTATTCTGTGTCAGCCCACCCTGCTGGGCACAAATGAAAAATAAATCCCTGGGAGCCCAGGAGTCCGAGGAAATTGAAGACCCCAGCAAAGTCCCTGTTAAGAGGTCCTGGGCACGTCAAGCTGGAACAGCGTAGACAGGGCCAGGCTGGGGAGAGGCACAGGGCGTCTGGGTAGACCTTGCAGGCCTAGAACAAAGGTCCCACTGTGCCTAGAGCCAAACACACAAAGGGAAAATCTACTGAGAAGCTTCACACACTGCGTCTTTATGGGAAAAGATAAAAATCGCCTCTGTTGGGAGACAAAAACATTCCCACAGACATGTAAAGAAAAGAAGAGTGGATTTGTAGCTGGGTAGGTCCATCCGAGTAGAAGACGGCCATCTCCGTCTATCCCCAGAACTGACAAAGCGGGGACAAAGAGAGGGGAATCTTCCTCCCAACAGGTCAAACTCTGGAGTCAGCCTGATTCCCAGGGGTCCAAGGTCCAAGAAATAGAACAGACAACCAGTGGTCAGAAGATCTAGGGCTGGAGGGGACCTCACAGACCATTTAATCCAATCTCTGATTTTTATTTTATTTTGGGGGGTTTAAATATACATAGTTAAGCTATGTACATAACATACACATACTTAAGGTAAATGTCTGCACAAACACACACACACACACACACACACACACACACAGAAATTGTGGGTTGGAACAGTGAAGAAATGTATCTTTAGTCACACAGAAAATAAAATGTAGTAGTAGGATCAGAACCCAGGTCTTTCCTGGCTCTAGGTCCTGTACTTATTCCACTATACCATGCTATTTCTCAGCTTTAATATAGATGAAATAAATCCTCCTATCTTGACATAAGCCTGCAGGGGGACTTTCTCCGGTGGAGTCACAACAATACAAAATAGTCCAGGTACAAGTCAGAGAACCTAAGTAGCTCAAACTGGCTCTACCACCAATGGATTGAATGCTTTTCACACTTCCATTTTCTGAGAGCCCTCAGGACAGAATTCCCATGCTGAATCGGAACCAGTAACCAAGAAGAAGTCATCATTATTAATGCCCCTGTTCCAAGGACTTGTGCTTCCTCATATCCTACTCAGGACCTCCAAGAGGTTGAGGAGGAATTACAGGATGGCTGTCCACAGACTAGCATCTGGGCCCCACTCTGCATCTTTGGCAGGCCCAGGACCTAGAAAAGAAGTCACACCAAGTCAGGGGAAGGTACAAGGGATCCGAAAGCCTAAAAGAAGAATGACAGCTCAGAATCTTCTATAAGGATGTTCTTGGATCCAACCCAAACTGTGTCTACCTTTCTCTTTTCCTATAGTTCATCAGAGAAGTAGCGTTTTTGGTGAAATAATGTGGAGGGAAAGGGGGATGGAAGTGGGCATGGTAGTAAAAAATTGTGCTATAATACTCCAATGATGAGTCATCACTGGGAACGAGACAAAGAATGTCGTGAAGAATTAAAAGAGGAAGATGGAGAGAAGCCTGCATAGCTGCTTTTCCCTCATAGGTATGTGGGTATATTATTTAAAAATAAATAAACTCCATCAGCTTCTCATTGCCCAATGGCAAGGATATAGGTACAGATGGAACATATGACATAAGAGATTTGGAACCAATCTCAACCGGGGGCAGCACTGGCAGCCTAGCTTCTGGCATGGAGCACTTGCCAATCTGTGCCCCCCCACCCCATATCAAACCTCTCGGTGCCCTCTAGTCAGCAGTGCCCTGAAGTACAGCAATGCCTCCCTGTGGATACCTACGTGGGTACTGCAAGCATATGCTCATATCCTAAGGAATAACCCTCAGCAAAATCCACCTCTGTGGCAAACAGGACCCAAGGAGGCAACAAGGCAGGACAATCTGTGGGTAGGCGGATTACCTGGGAGATAGGGACTCACGGCCGAGTGTCTGGAGAAGAAAGGCTAAGAGACTGCTGGTATACGAGTGATCCCTAACTAGTATATTAGCAGCAGGCTGCACTAGCAGCAGAGAACAGAGGCTGGGCCAATTTGTTGTTTATTTTATTACTTGGGTGGCTGGGCCTTCGGCCAGGGAAGTTATTTCAGGCAGAGACCACAGCTTGTTAATTAATTATTAGAAGAATGTTCTTATCTGCATGTACTTCCTTAGGCAGGCAATAGACCTAGTGGCAAGAGCATATAATTACAGGCAGACACTTAGGAGAGAGCAAGCTAGTGGTCAAGAGAATAGGGGAAGAAGAGGCAAGTCCTTGGTAGCCAGATACAGGCTTCCTCCATGTAGGCTGGGCATTCTAAGGACCTGACTAAGAGAAATCCTGTGTAACAGGAGAAGCTGAGATAGAGGAAAGAACAGGAACACACAGCTGGGTTCCTGGGCCACTAGCTTCCCCAGGAGAAGGAAGTTTGAGCAGGGGTGAGAGGCTCTGAACAATGACACAGTGAAGTCTTCTACTGCCTCCCTGGGCCACAGATACCACTGGGCTGGCAGCATCTCTTGGTGTACACGGAAGCTCTCTGCCACAGAAGGCCTGCATCTGCACAAGAGCAGGGGTCTTGAACCAGTTTTGCATAATGGATTTCCATTGGCAGTGGGTGAAGCCTATGGTAATCTCTTCTCAGAATAATGTTTTTAAATGTGCAAAATAATAAGATAACAAAGAAAACTAATTATTTTGCAATAGCTATTAAAAACAACAACAACAGCAGCTTCACAGACCCTAGGCTAGTAACTGCTGCATTAGAGTCTTTCTAATCCCACTATTGTTAAAAAGGGGGATTCAGCCTAATTTTGAGAGTGGGCAAAAGGCCGGGCTCTATTCTTCTCAGGCTCTATCGCTTGTCTCAGAACAAGAAGAATTTGTGATGACCATCTCCTCCAGACACAGTACCATAGCCAGAGATGACTCAGGCAGCCAGCGGGGGCCAGGGGGAATGGTATTTAATGTGGAAATTTTTCATAGTACAAAAGTACTTAACTGAGACCACTTCTCTCTGATTTCCTTAGGTTCCCTTAGCCTCTCTCAGATGCTGCCCTCAAGTTTCACTGGCTTCTTGCCCCTCTAGACATCTCTCAGGAACTGGCACTTGAAATGAGGGCATAAACCTGACCTTAAGGGGAAGGGTTAGAGGGAAGCTACTGGACCAGGAACCCAGCTGTCTTCCTGTTCCTTTCCCTTGAGGATGAACTCAGGCTGCTCTGAAATACAGCTTGGGGAAAACCAACACTGGCTTCCACAAACCTCAAAGGGCAAGAGCTGGTCTGCTTCTATTACCCAAGCACCCTTTCTTGTCAGGCTTTTAGACCCATCCTACTCCTGTGAGCCTAATGCTGGCAAATAGTAATTAATAATAATAATAATTCATTTATATAATACTGTAAGATTTACAGAGCCCTTTATATGCATTATTTCTTAGGAGCCAATAACATTATGAGATAGGTCCTACAGGTATTATCTCCACTTTATAGAGAGAAATGAAATGGATTAGAAAGGCAGTATGGTATAGTGGATAGAGTGCTGGACTTGGAATTGAGAATCTATCTTTAGACATACTAGCTGTGTGACCTCAGTTTCTTCACCTGTAAAATGAAAAAAAAAAATAATAGCACCTACCTCACCTGGTTTTTGAAAGGTTCAAATGATACAGCATCTACAGTGTTACAGAAACCTTAAAATGCCTTAGAAATGAGCTATTGTTATTATTAAAGTGACTTTCCCATGGTCACGTAGTGACTAAGTGCTTCAGACATGGGATCTGCCATCAGAAAGATCCAAGTTGATATTCCTCACAATTCCAATAGGCTGAAATCACATAGAATGGTCTCACAAGCAATTTTTTTGAAATTCCCAGGTGAACTGGTATCTCTAATTCTGAGCTTGACCTGTCCCAAAAGTTAGGCGTTATGAACATATCTTCAGAGACAACTGGAGAACAAATAGTCGCAAATCCAGACTAATGTTCCTATCCTTATTTCATAAATGTAGCTACCCAGTAGTTCCTTGGCCTAAAACTAGGAAACCTGGTCATAGAATCTTAGAGATTATTGGACTAGTAGAGGGGATGCCATTAAGAACAATTACTTATTAAGCAACCACTATGTGCTAGGTACTGTTCTAAGTGCTTTCCAAATATTTTCTCATTTGAGGGAGGGAAGGGAATAAACATTTATATGGGAGCCACTATGTGCCAAACATTGTTAAGCCCTTTACAAATATCATCTCATGTGATCCTCACAACAATCCTTTTGGGTAGATGGTATTATCACCCCCATTTTACAGTTGGAAGAAACTGAGGCAGAAGGTAAGTGCCTTTCTCAGGATCACACACACACACACACACAAAATATACACACACATATACATATATATACATACGTATATATGTGTATATATATACATATACACCAATATATATGTATATACACACATGTATGTATGTATATATATGTATATATGTGTATGTGTATATGTGTGTGTATATATGTGAGACTCAAAACCAAAGCTGAAGCCACCATAAAAAAGATCATTCACCCAGCCTCCAGTGAATGGAAAGCTCACTGCCTCATATTTACCAGCTCTGGTTAAAAATTTTTTTCATGAACGAGACCAAAATTTTCCTCCTTGTTAGTTCTACCCATTGGTCCAACATCCACTCCCTTGGGGTTATACAGAAAAAGTCAACTTCTTTTTCTATTACAGCTCTTTTTTTTTTAAAAGATTCTTTTATTGAAAATTAATATGTGATTCAGTATAACCATTTCACTAAAAATGATAGAACTATCCTAGAGAAGAAAAATATTGACTGGGGGAACTGCATACAGTGACAAGGCAGACTTCCTATAGTTACAGGATAAATATTAACAGCATTTTTGAGCCAATAAGACAACAAGATAGCTCTTAAAATATTTGACGATATCTACCGTTTTCCCTTGGTCTTTCCTTTTTCAGACCAAATCTCTCCAATCCTATAACTATTGTGGTAGCTGCCCATATTCCCCACCTCCCTGACAAAACTGAGTTAGCTGATGTCCCCCTTATTTATTTATTTTTGAGGGGCAATGAGAGTTAAGTGACTTGCCTAGGGTCAAACAGCTAGTAAGTGTCAAGTGTCTGAGGCTGGATTTGAACTCAGGTCCTCCTAAATCCAGGGCCAGTGCTTTATCCACTGCACCACCTAGCTGCCCCTGATGTCCTCCTTATTGAATACACTATACAAGATCTAGTTAGTCTACCACAGAGTACTTTCAAATTTCCAGCATCAGGTAGTATCCCTTGAACTATAGCAATGCACCAGTCTCAAACCCTGCATCCAGAGCAAGGAAGCTCAGACCTTTACCATCATCACTTATGCTGTGACAAAATAAATTTAAAAAGATATTATGAATGCGAGGATTGCCAAATAATTAAATAGAAAATTTTACAAAGTGTCTACTACTGAGAATATAGAGATTTTAAAATGTAACAGAGTTCCGACCCTCAAGAAGCTTACATTCTTGGGAGGGGGTTGTTGTCATGACAATGATCCTGTAAGGGAGGTAACAGAAACACTAGTGTGGCCATTTTATGGACAAGCAAGAGACATTAAGTAAGTTACTGTAGTTGATGGGTGCTAGCTTACCATCCAAGGCCCAGATAGTTCTTCTGTCCCACATTTTATGACGAATGAAGTATGGAGGAGATACTAGTTCACAAAATCTCCTAAAAACACAAAATATATACCCTTCTAGGATCAACCCTAAAGTCAAGGTGATAGACAAGTTGACCCTAGGAAGTCCCCTTTGTCCCAAGAATTCTGTAATTCTAAGAAATGGACAATCTTCTCTCAAGGTGATAAGCACCTCCTTATAGTCTTACACTGGACCAAGAATCTGGAGCTCAGGGTTCTAATCCTGGCTTAGGCCAATAACTATCTGTCACCTTAAAATAGTCATTTCTCCCTCTCTGGGTTTTTGTCTCCTCATCTATAAAACTAAGGGATTGGAATGATGACTAAAGTCCTTCTCAGCACTCATAATTCCATGATTCAATAAAGAACAAGTTCAAGGAAAGGGAGAAGAAAATCTGCCATTTCCCCCATGTTAGACCAAAGGCTAACATTTTGGGATGCAAAGGACACCAAAGAAACCTGGATCTGCATCATCAAGGAGGGGCAAATGGTAGAGTGCATGGTTGGACAAAAGAGTCAGCAAGGCCTGAGTTTAAATCCAATCTCTGATCCTTCCTAGCATCCTAACCATGGGCAAGCCAGTTGACCATCTGAGCCTGTGTTTCTTCATCAGTAAGATGGGGCTAATGTCACTTGCAGTCATCTGCCAGGACTATTGTGAGAATCAAATGAGATTATGCATGTGACATGCTTTGCAAACTTTACATTTCTCATAACAACAACAACAATAATAAATAACTAACATTTATATAGCACTTATTATGTACTGTACTTAGTGTTTTATGATTATTATCTCATTTGAGTCTCACAACCACCCTGGGGATAGGTGCTATTATTATGCCTATTTCACAGATGAGGAAACAGAGGCAAATAGAGGTTAGGTGACTTGTCCAAGACTGACACAGCTAGTAAGTGTCTGAGGCCAGATTTGAACTCAGGTCCTCCTGAATCCAGGACCAGTGCTCTATCTACTGCGCCACCTAGCTGCCCTAGCTGTGTGACCCTGGCCAATTCACTTAACCCCAATTGCCTCACCAAAAAAAAAAAAAAAAAATTAAAGGTTTTCAGGTTTCTATAACTCTGAAAAGACTGGATACCAGAGTCACTCATAATTGAAAGGCGCTTTTTTGAGAAAATGGGGTCATGAAGAGTTGGACATGGCTGAAAATGACTGAACAACAACAACTTGGATGGAAAAGTACATTGTAAGCTTGCCAAGAGTAGAAACTTCTATACCTAAACCTTATTTCTCCCTCAGCATCTAGCCAGCTCTCTATATGGGGACTAATAAAGATGCATATAGAATGAAAAAAAAAAGAAATGTCTTATCCTCCATGTTCTTACTCTGTGACTATCCTCTGCCATGATCCTCTTAGTACACTAGTCAGGAGGTCTAATCATCAGGCCCTGTACCACGTAGCAAGTCATGTGATGATGTATCCATGCTTGCCTACTTCTTCCTGATCACTTTTGGTACTAGGGACTCTACAAACCAAATGATAACACACATAATTTTCCCCAGAATTTTGTTTTCAGAGGAAGCAGAATTTTTGACTTGGGAAGGTACCTAGAATATTTTTGAGGTCACCAATGCTTCCAAAAAGAGGACCTTCATGGATGTTCCCACCATCTCCACCACCCAAAGGCAACAAGGAGCAAAGCCTCCCCTGTAACTCACTTGAGCTACATGGGAAATGGTCCTGGAAGTCATCTCCAGCAAAGTTTTCTGGGTTAAAATGATGCATAAAGATGCTGCCAAAAGGCAAATGAGGCCCTTTTCCTAACCCAAATGCAATTATCTAGCCCTTCTACAAACCAGTTGTAACTGCTGTCCCTAACCTGCCCTGGCCACAGCAATCTTAACTTCAGTTGTAGCTATAATTCACATATGTGAAACAGTGTGGCTCTCCACCAGCCCATCTTGAGCACTGAGTTCAGAGATGGCAAAGACTGGATATGAAGCCTTTGATGGCCGTCCTCGGAGGGTAGTTACATCAAGGTCCCACACGGTTAATTCAGAACAAGGAATAAGAAGAGCAAAACCACATGTGCCTCAGTGGACTCAGAAATATCCTGGAAACTTTGGAGCCAGGGAAACATAACCACAGCTTTCCTGTGTCATCTCGTCCTATCTGTCATGCTCTCTGGTCTTTACTTCCATCATCTGTAATGGGAGTAATATGGCCAACTACTCCCCCCCACCGCAAACTCTCTTACAAAGGGTTCCTCAGAAGACTAGTTAATTCAATTGACATCAAGGATGAAATACAGAAGAGTGGAATGAGGTAATGGACTAGAGGAAGGAAGAATTTTTATGTCCCATAGCACAGTGGAAAGAGCACTGAAGTCAGTCAGAGTCCCTGAGTTCAAATATCAACTCTTGACACTATTTGTGTGACCTTGAAAACGTCACAGCCTCTCTGGGGCTCACCTTCCTAATATTAAAAACCTCATCAAGGGGCAGCTAGATGGCGCAGTGGTTAAAGCACTGGCCCTGGATTCAGGAGTACCTGAGTTCAAATCCGGCCTCAGACTTGACACTTACTAGCTGTGTGACTGTGGGCAAGTCACTTAACCCCCATTGCCTTAAAAAAAAAAAAAACCTCATCAAAAAACCTCAATCAAGCATTTATTAATCACCTAACTATATGAACATAAAATGATGGGGGTTAGCCTAGATAACCTCTAAATCTATGATCCTGTGATTTCTTCTGAGCTCCAAACTGTCTAAAAATATTTCAAGATGTTCCCATGCTCTGAGTGTGGTGATTCTGGGGAGGTGGAGGTGGGGTTTCAGCAGATAGACTGATTCAAGGTTTTGACCTATGCACAGGATGATGGAAATAGACTCTAAGTTCCTCTCACCTGATGAAGGTTGTCTTCCCGGTGGAATACTGCCCCACGAGGAGGACCATGGGCTTATTGTCAAAGTCGGCATCTTCCAGGGCAGGAGAGTGAAACTCGTGAAACCTGTAATACTCTTCCAAAGGGAGCAGCTTAGTCTTGTAGAGTTTCTTGAGCCCCTCACTCACAGTCTGGAACACCTCCGGGTCCTTCCTTCTTCGGTCGTCATGACCAAGCCAGCTGAACATCTTGGCTGAGGGTGTCCCAGCCGTCAGTCTAAAGCTATTCTGCTGCCTTCCCAGGTGCCTGTTCTCTCTCTCTCTCTCTCTCTCTCTCTCTCTCTTAGATACAGACAGGAAGAGAGCACCTGCCCAGCCCCCAACTCTCCCAGATCTGCTTCTTCTAAAAGGGGATACTGTTAGCAAAAGTTGGCCCGGTTTATTTTTAAAATTATGATGGTGAGAAGGAGAAAAATCCCACTCGGCCACCCCACAGGCAGGAGCCCACACCCTTTCTCTCACTGTGCGCTGTGGCTCACCATCATCCTGTCTAACGAAAAGGCAGAAGCGGACTGGCTACAGACTGTAAACTGACCTATATGCTCCTTTATCATGCAAGGAGCGGCAGTCTGGAATACGCTCTCCCCTTCTCCTGGGTCTTCTTCATCCAGCTAGAGAAACTGCGTGGGGAGGAAGGTTGGGAGGAGGAGAACCTGTGACCTGAAGGACCTAAGTGCTATTTAGTCTTAGCAATAAAAGTCATAGCGGTAATTAAAACATCAAATGAGCTCCTTCCCTTTCCCCTTCCACCTCCCTCCGCCGCCGCCGCCCGTTCAGTGGGCAGGGGCTGAAGCTGCAATGAAGCTCTGAGTTAGAATTCACCTCCGCCCCGGTACTCAGCGCGCCTCGCAGACGCCCGGGGAGTGGCGTGTGCCTCGCTGTACCCAGAAGACGGTTCAGTCCAGGTCGCAGCAGAAGGAGCTCCGGGTGCAGCCAGCTCAGCTCGGCTCGGCTCAGCTCAGCTCAGCTCAGCTCAGCTCAGCTCCTGCGGATACTTCGGAAGCTACAGCAGAGGCAAGCGCGGCGGCATGCCCCAGCCCGTGCGGCTGGGTTTAAATGCCAGCCCTGCAGGAAACCGTGGAGCATAGGAAGTGCCGACTACTGGCAAGCGACTCGTGCTGTCCTGAGCGAGGTGAAGCCGCGCAGGGAGCCGCCATGCTTGTGGGCAGGGCCAGGGGAAAGGGGGTGGGGAGCGCTCCTGGCGTCTCCAGCAGCATCAGCGGCAGCATCAGCAGCGCTGGCCTGGGAATGCGGCCGATGCTGCTGCTGCTGCTGCTGCTGCTGCAGCCCAGGTGTGGCTGCGGGGGCACAGCGCCCTCCTGGGGACAGGGACAGACGGGAATGGCACTAAGGACGACCCGAACTGACCAATTTTCTGCGGCTCCACCATAGAGGGCTGAGTTTAAACTGTTCTGGAAATACTCTCTTGTGAACTTGGGAGGATCCTTCCTCTACTCACCCCCAGATTCCAGTGTATGCTATTTACCAAGGTTAGAGCTACAGCTGGACTAATCAATTTCTGGCCCTGGGTGAAAGAAAGTGTCTCTTCCTTTACTGTCAGTTCTCTTAAGAGCCTAGTCGGGAAGGGAAAAGATGACAATATATATTATTTGCAAAACACTTTTTTTTGCTTCTACATTTTCTCTCTATGCCCTCTGAGTATTAGGAAGGGGGGAAGGCCCAACCCTGTGATTTCCTCTGTAGCGAACTCCCAGTGAGGAAACAGTCTTCTACCTGTGCAGATCTGGGACTGAGAGTTTTGGAGAGTTGTCCTGGGGGAAATAAAAGGTTAAATGACTTGTCCAGGGTCAGGTGGTTCCTGTGTGTTATAGGCTGGATTTAAACTTATGTCCCCTGACTCCAAGGCCAGCTCTCTTTCCATTACCTCATGTTGCTAGGAGTTTAGGCTATCAAGCAGAAATAATTTTATTTTCTCTAATGTCACCAAAAGCCTAATTTCATTGTCTCATGCAGTCGTTCTCCATTATGTTGCTGCTGTCAAGAGAGGAGGAAAATACCTGTAACTTTGGCTTTCTGTTATGAGAGCAGCCTTGTGAGAAAAAGAAATACCTTGTAATTTGTATTGTTTATACTCAAATATGTAGGTATTGTCTCCCTAGTATACAGTGTAAATATATATGAGGGGAAGGACTATTTTATTACTGTCTCCAGTGCCTAGCAAGAAGCCTGACAAAGAGTAGGTGTAATGGCAGCAAGGTGATAAAGTAGGTAGAACACTGGGCCTGGAACCAGGAAGACAAGTTCAAATCCAGCCTCAAACATTTACTAGCAATGTGACCCTGGGCAAGTCACTTAACCACTGCCTTTCTAAGTTTCCTCAAGTGTAACATGGGGATAATAATAGGGTCTACTTCTCAGGGTTGTTGTAAAGATAAAATAAGATAATTAAAAATTGCTTTGAATGGTGCCTGTCACAGTACGGATTATACAGGGTGGGCCAATAGTCACAAATATTTAATAACGCCTTTATTTTTTGCTTTTAATTTATAATACCATGCCATCATATTAATAGGAAATAAATTTATATTACATGTGAAAAATCAAATCTCATAAGTGGTGAAAAATAAAGTAAAAATAATTTTCAAAAAGTTATTAAAACATCAGACCCCCTTTGTGACTTTTGGCCCTCCCTGTGTAAATGCTAGCTATTATTATCATCATTATTACACACAAGCAACTCAGTCATTCAGTAAGCATTTATTATTAACTATGCCAGAGACTGTGCTAAACCCTGCAATATGAAGAAAGGCAAAAGACACTCATCTGAAGAGATCCTTCAAGGCTTCAATTTGTTTTCTGAAGTCAGGAAGAACAGCTGGACCTGACCAAATCCATACAGGAGAAATCTATGCTGCAGATGATGTGGTTTTAAAGGCAAATACAATGATTGATAGACTCAAAGAATACTTTCTAAGATATTTTCAAGAGGGAAGATACTAAAAGAATGGGAAAAATCACAGATGAAACTATTACTTAAAAAAAGGACAACTAAGATGATACTAGCATTACTGACCCACATGACTATCTGCTTTCTTATATTTATGACATCTTTATGAAAATAGTCTTTGTATCCATAAAAAATGATCTTTGATGAAAACATGAGAAAGAAATAGATTTTTACCAATAATTTTCAATGCTGTTTTGTTTTTGCCTATGTCTTCTCTGCTTTTAGCTCAGTGCCTGAAATATATTAGGTTCATAATAAATGCATTTTTAATTGAATCCAATTGACTACAGTGGGCTACATCTTTATAGTCACACAGCTGAAAGATGTAAAGATTCTGTTGTATTTATTATTTATTGATTCTTTAAAAGCATTTGACTTGAAAAAACAAAGTAGATAAAAAATGCATTATTGTCTGTATTTGTGCAGCCCATTACAGATGGACAGTGAGTAGGATCCAGAATAGAGTAGAAAGACTGAGACTGAGATAGATCACATTTAGATTCATGTTTCTTTCAATGATTTCACACTGATTGTTGCTCCAAAGGCCTATGTCTTTATCCATATTTCTTATTATATTTCATTAATGTCTTTATTAATATATTCAATTAAATAAATATAATTAATAAATTCATTGCTATTCTCCTCATATTGTTCAACTTATTCACTTTTGTATTAGGCCTGCTTCTCTCCTCTCTCTATATTCTTCCTTTTGGTGATCTCATCCTCTGGCTTCAATTACACATTTAAATAAATGATTCTCAAATCTCCAACCCCAAAGCTCTAGTCACATATTTCCAGTTATCTACTGGATATCTGCAAGATGGCCTACTAACAGTCAGTCAGTCAACAACTATTGAGTACTTAATGTGTGCCAGGTTCTGTAAGACCTAAGATAAAAAACAAACAAAAAACAGTTCCTACCTCCAGCAAACATATATTGCCATGAAAGTGACATGTAAATAAGGAAGTACATATAAGTACATATAAGAAATATATCTATATCATCTATACCTATGTCTACCTATCTACATCTATATATATATAGATAGATAAAAAAGGTAAAAGGTATTCTGAAAGGTGAAAGAATTAGCAGCTAGCACCACAGACATTTAAATGTCTAGAAACACCATCTTCTTGCTTAAATCTACTCCTTCCCCTAACTTCTCTACTTCTTTCAATGGCATCACCAACTTCATACTTTGAGTCTTTCCAGTCTTATACCTCATATTAATTCAACCTCAAGTATGGTCATTTCTCCTTTCTTCTTTTCTCTTTAATCTAGCCCTGTCTCTCCATCTGCAATGTCTTCATCTCTTCTTACCTACATCATCATAAAAACCTCCTTATTGGTCTTCTTGCCTCCAGATTATCCCCATTCTACACCATTCTCCACACTACTGCTGAACTAATCTACCACTATAATTATGTTATTCCTTTATTCAGAAGACTTCAGGGTTCTCCATTGCTTCATGAATAAAGCTGAAACTTCTCTCAGAATTTCTTAAATAACAGTTAGATGGTACAGTCGATAGAGCACTGGACTTGGAGTCAGGAAGACCGATTTGGACTCAGAATTGAATTTACTGTGTAACCCTGGGCAAGTCACTAAATCTCTAGGCTCGGTTTCCATTTCTGTAAAATGAGGATAATTATAGCATTTGCCAACTTCCAAGAGTTGTTGTGAGGATAAAATGAGATATTTGCAAAGCAGTTTTCAAACCTTACAATATTGTACAAATGCTAGCTATTATTAAAGTTGGAGGGGATCATTAGGACCCTGAGATAAAAAGATTTGAGGCAGCTAGGTGGTGCCTCTCCAGGAATGAGAAAGACTTCTTTTTGTGAGTTAAAATCTGGCCCGAGATACTTACTAGCTGTGTGACCCTGGGCAAGTCACTTAACTCTGTTTGCCTCAGATCTTCATCTGTAAAATGGGATGGAGAAGGAAATGGCATAGTGCTCCAGTATCTCTGCAAAGAAAACCCCAAATGGGGTCACGAAGAGTGTGACATGACTGAAAAATGGCTCAACATAAAAGATTTGGAGCCGGCTGGAATGGACAGAATATGAGAGTTTGAAGGGATCTCAATGGCCACCTAGTCCCATACATGAAAGGAACTTCTACTATAACATCTCCAATAGGTAGTTTTCCAGCCTTAGTCTGAAAACCTATAAGGAAGTGAAGCCTCTCTCCCCCCCACATCCCCACCCCATGCCCATAAGCCATTCTACTTCTGGACATCTTGAATAAATAGACTTCATCACTACATTCATTCATTGCTCCTAACCCTCTGGAACAAACAAGTCCAGTCCCTCCTACATGAAGGTAGGTGGTACAATGAATAGAGCATTGGGCTTGTATTCAGGAAGACCTAAATTCAAAGTAGGTTTCACAAATTTATTTACTATCTATGTGAACCGAGACAAGTCATTTAATCCCTCAGTTTCTTCATCTCTAAAAACTGGAGTTTATAATAGCATCTACCTCACAGGGTTATTGTGAAGATCAAATGAGAGAATATTTGTAAAGTACTTAGCTCAGTGCTTGGCACATAGTTAGTGTTTAATAAATGCTTCTTCCTTCCCCTTCCTTTCAATAATTCTCCCCTCCTAAGTCTTCTCTTTATCCTATGACATAGATTTAGGACTCTTCCCCACCTCTGTTGCCCTCCTCCAGACACTGGAGTTGTTTTTTGTTTGTTTGTTTTTTTGCCGGGCAATGAGGGTTAAGTGACTTGCCCAGGGTCACACAGCTAAGAAGTGTCAAGTTTCTGAGGCTGGATTTGAATTCAGGTACTCCTGAATCCGGAGCCAGTGCTTTATCCACTGTACCACCTAGCTTCCCAACACTGGAGTTTATTAATATTTTTCTTAAATTGTGACACTCCAGGTGAGCTCTGACCACTATCTCCTCTGTCTCACAGAGAGTGGTAGCTATTCTTGTCAAGGCAAACACTTCTATATGCAAAAATGACTCTCTTCCATCCCATCTCTTCCAACAGACTGCCCCCTTGATAATCCCTACTCTCTCATTTACCTTCAATCGCTCTTCTTCCTTCTCTTTTATCCCTTCTATACTATTTTACTTGGTGATATCATCACCAACTTTGTATTCAATTATCATCTCTATGCTGATGATTCTCAGATAAGTTTATCAACTCCTAATCTCTCTGCTGATCACCAGTCTCACATCTCCAACTGCCTGTTAGAGATCTTGAACCAGATGTCCTGTAGACATCTTAAACCCAACATATTCAAATCTGTACTCATCTTTCTCCCTGAACTTTCCCCGACTTCCAAACTTCCCCATTACTGTCAAGGCCACCACCATCCTCCCAGTCTCTCTGGGCTCTCAATCTGTTTGTCCTCAACTCCTCGCTACTCATCCTCCACATCCAATCTGTTGCCAAGGTTTATCAATTGTAACTTTGTAACATCTCTCGAATATTCCCCCTTCTCTCCTCTGACACTGCCACACTCCAGTGCAGGTCCTCATCTCAGTACTTCAGGATATATCGCAACGTTCTGCTGGAGAGTTGGCCTGCCTCAAGTCTCTCTCCACTCCAATCCATCTTCCATTCAGCTGCCAAAGTAATTTTCCTAAAGGGAGGACCAGCCATGACACCTATGTACTCTGTAAAGTCCAGTTGTTCCCTATTGCTTCCAGAATTAAATGTAAAATCTTGTTTAGCATTCAGAGCTCTTCATTAACCTATCCTCCCTTCCCTCCTCATGTCTGAATCTCCTACCACCCCTGCCATGTACTCTTTGGTCCAGTGACACTGGCCTTCTTGTTGTTCCTTGAACCAGACATTCCACCTCTTATCTCTGGACAGACATTCTCACTGGCTGGCTGTCCTCCATGCCTGGATTGCTCTTCTTCCTCATCTCTGCCTACCAACTTCCCCGGCTTCCTTTAAGTCCTAAGTAAAATTCCACATTTTACAGGAAGATTTTCCCAATCCACTTAGTTCTAATTAGAACTCTTTTATTTATTTCCAATTTATCCTATAAATTGCCTATTTGCATGTAGATGTTTTTATCTTGTTTCCTCCATGAAATTGTGAACTCCTCAAGGGAAGAGACTGTCTTTTACCTTTCCTTGTAAGGCACTTAATAAATGCTTATTGAATAATTGACTGCCTCATCAGGGCAGGGTGCAATAGAATTATAAAATTCCTTTTCCTGGGTGTTATTCCCTTTTTAATATAGTCCAAATATAGTCCTGGGTGTTATTCCCTTTTAAATATAGTCCAAACAATTCTTTAATATAGTCAACAATTCTTTCAAATTAAAAAATGGTGACCCACAAAAAAAAGGGTAGTTTAGCTTGTAACTAAGTCATACAAATAAATGTCTGAGAAATCTGCTGTACTTTGGTATACAGCAGAAGTGCTTTATTTGTTCTTATTTTATCATATAGAATATTAAAAAAGATATGTACTCAAGAGTCAAGCTTTAATCAAATTAATAAATTTTGTTGCTTCATCAAGGACCTTATTATGTGAAACCAGCTTTTTTTGTTTTCAAACTGTGAGTGCATGACAGTGAAGAATATAAAGATTATTAATACAGTTTGGTGCCACTGCCCAGATTTATGCTAAGGTACCAGCAGTTTTACCTTCATTTTTTAAAAACCACCATTATGAGAAATGTCAACACAGTAGTTCCAGGCTAAACTACAAGACTCAAAAGTTTTATTTAACATTTTGAATATTTCAGTACTACTTGTGTTTATTGCCAAGCATTCACATGAAAGAAACTCTTCTTCATTAGTTGGTGCTGATACTGGATGAACACAAGCAAAGCAACAAGATTCATAAATTCATCCATTTGTAAGGCAAAAGGACAATTCTGCAGAGGAGCCAGCAACTTGTTCTTCCTGTTTACAAAGAAATCTTTAATTCATAGGTCATGTAGCCCCAGGAAAACTCTTCTGTATACTTGTGAGAGAATGAGAGTGTTTGAAAAAGGAAAATAATGAAAAAAAACATTTGTTATTTAAAGTTTTGAGTTCCAAATACTATCCCTCCCTCCATTCTATTCCCCCTCCCTCCACTTTCTCCCCCTTTCCTGAGATGGCAAGCAATCAGATATAGATTATATATGTGCAATTATGTGAAACATTACCATATTAGTCATTTTGTACAAGAAGACTTGAATAAAAGAAAAAATGAAAGTGAGAAATAACATGCTTTAGTCTGTAGTCAATCAATATCAGTTCTTTTTCTGGAGGCAGATAGTCTGCTTCATCATTAGTCCTTTGGGATTGTCTTGGATCAGTGTATTGCTAAGAATAGCTAAATCATTCACAGTTCTTCATTGAACAATATTGTTATTATTGTGTGCAATGGTCTCTTGGTTCTGTTCATTTCACTATGCATCAGTTCATGTAAGTCTTTCCAGGTTTTTCTGAAATCATCCTGCTTGTCATTATATATTCCATTACATGCCAATATACCACGTTCTATTACGATCACATACCATAGTTTGTTTATCCATTCCCAAATTGATGGGCATCCCTTTGATGTCTAAATCTTAGCCACCACAAAAAGAAATGCTATAAATATTTTTGTACAAATAGGCCCTTTTCCCTTTTTTAATATGTCTTTGGGATATAGACCTAGCAGTGGTATTGCTGGATCAAAAGGTATGCATAGTTTTATAGTCCTTTAGTCACATTTCCAAATTACTCTCCACAATGGTTGTATCCATTCACAACTTCACCAGTAGTGCATTAGTGTTCCAGTTTTCCCACATCCCCATAAACGTCCAACATTTTCCCTTTTTGTTATATTAGACAATCTGATAGGTGTGAGGTGGCACCTCAGAGTTGTTTTAATTTTCATGTCTCTGATAAATAGTGATCTAGAGGGGCAGCTAGGTGGCACAGTGGATAATGCACTGGCCCTGGATTCAGGAGTACCTGAGTTCAAACCCAGCCTCAGACACTTGACACTTACTAGCTGTGTGACCCTGGGTAAGTCACTTAACCCATTGATCTAGAACATTTTTTCATATGACTAAAGATTTATTTCTTTCTTATATGACTATAGATTTGATTTCTATTTCTGAAAATTGCCTGTTCATATTCTTTGACAATTTGTCAATTGGGGAATGACTTTTATTCTTATAAATTTGACTCAGTTCTCTCTCTATATATGAGAAATGAGACCTTGATGAAAGATACTTTTTGCAACCCCCCCACCCCCAGTTTTTTGTTTTCTTTATAATTTTGGTTGCATTAATTTTGTTTGTGCAAAAACTTTTTAATTTTATATAATAGAAATTTTGTACCTTACATTTTGCAATACTCTCTCTTTTTTGTGGTCCTAAATTCGTCTCTTATACATAAATATTACAGATAAATTGTTCTATATTCTCTTAATTTACTTATGGCATCATGCTTTATATATAAATCATGTATCCATTTTGACCTTTTTTTGGTATACATTGGGAGATGTATCTAATTTCTGTCATACTGTTTTCCAGTTTCCCCAGCAGTTTTTGTCAAATAATGAGTTTTTGTTACAAAAACTTGGATCTTTGGGTTTATCATATACAAGATTACTATGGTCACTTTGAATAGTATAATTTGTACCTAATCTATTCTACTGGTCTACCACTCTATTTCCAGTACCAGATTGTTTTCATAATTACCACTTTATAATACAGTTTGAGGTCTGGTATGGCTAGACAAACTTCTTTTGCATTTTTTTTTCATTTATTCCCTTGATATCCTTGAGCTTTTGTTCTTTCAGATGAATTTTGTTATTATTTTTTGTCTTGCTCCATAAAATAATTTTTTTGATAATTTGATTGTTATGGAACTGAATAAATAGATTAGCTTAGGTAGAATTATAATTTTTACTATAGTCTCAGTCAAATTAATAAGAATACAGTCTACACACAAGCAATTAATATTTTTCAAATTATTTCAATCTGCTTTTATTTATATGAGAAGTGTTTTATGGTTTTGTTTATATAGTTGCTGTGTTTGTTTTGGCAGGTAGATTCCCAAGTATATTATGTTGTGTATAATTGTTTTAAAGAGAATTTTTCTTTCTATTTCTTGCTGCTAGACTTTGTTGATAATATATGGAAATGATGATTACTTATGTGGTTTTATTTTGTATCCTGCAATTTTGCTAAAGTTGTTAATAATTTTGAGTAGTTTTTTTAGTTGATTCTCTAGGAGTTTCTAAGTATGAATCATATCATCTAGAAAGAGTGAGTTTTGTTTCCTCCTTGCCTATTCTAATTCCTTTAATTTCTTTTTCTTCTCATTGCTATAGATAACATTTTTAGTATAATATTAAATGATAGAGATGACAATGCACATCCTTGCTTCACCCCTTATTGTACTGGGAAGGCTTCTAGCTTATCCCCATCATAGATAATGCTCACTGATGGTTTTAGATAAATATTACTTAACATTTTAAGGTAAGTTCCATTTATTCCTATGCTTTCTAGTGGTTTTTTTTTTTTGTTTTGTTTTGTTTTTTTAGTGAGGCAATTGGGGTTAAGTGACTTGCCCAGGGTCACACAGCTAGTAAGTGTTAAGTGTCTGAGACTGGATTTGAACTCAGGTCCTCCTGACTCCAGGGCCGGTGCTCTATCCACTGTGCCACCTAGTTGCCCCTCTAGTGTTTTTTAATAGGAATGGGTGCTATATTTTGTCAGTCTTTTTTCTGCATCTATTGAGAAAATCATATGATTCCTGTTGGTTCTGTTATTCATATGGTTAATTATGCTGATAGTTTTCCTAATGTTGAACCAGTCCTGCATTGCTGGTATAAATTCTGCCTAGAAATACCCATAACATTTGGTATTTGTTAAACTAAGAATTAAATTTAAAACCACAAAGAAGATGTTACATGTAATGGGAAAAGGAGGTGAGTGGGTCAAATACACAGAATGAGAAGCAAAAAAAAAGCTCAAAGGCTACAGTGTTATCCAAAGATATTGAAGGAAACCATAGACAGTCATCTGGGGCCATTAGGTAGATACTTTGTGGAGAATGTATATAATGACATGGGCAAGAATATCATATGATAAGAAAGCATGGAGGATTTAGGAGCTAGACCAGCAGAGGGAACATATTATGGAGGAAACCATGGATAGGAGGAAGGGAAGGGAGAGAAAAAGCATTTATATAGCACTTACCATGTTCCAGGCACTGTACCAAGGGCTTTTAAAAAATATTATCATCTTTGATTCCCACAACAACCTTCCAAAGTAGGTGCTATTATTATACCCATTTTGAAACTGAAGCAAGCAAAAGTTAAGTGACTTGCCCAGGGTCACATGACTAGTATGGATCTGAGGTCTGATTTGAATCTGGGTCTTCATGATTGCAGGCCTGGCTTCTATCCATTGCACCATCAGCTGCCTTCATAAAGGTATCTAAGTATCTGAACTGAGTATTTTGAGAATATTCTGGCTTTACTTCTGTTTCCTGTTAGTGTTCTGGTTCCCCATTTGATCAGTATATATTCCTAGAGGGACCAACTTGACCTTTCTGGTCAATTAAGGGATCAAAGAAATGAAAAAAGTAAGGCCTGGAGACAAAGGTTTCTAAAGCTTGGAATGAAGTCTGATTCTAAGAACAACTACCTTCCTTAAATGAGGCTCTTCCTTTTGCTCTAAGATCTGGGATAGGAAGGGTTCTTTTGAAATAAAACACTTGGTTAGAGGCTTAAAGAGGTGTTGACACCCATGAATTCAAAAGTGTTTTGTTTCCACACAATTCCCTTTAGAAGAGAATCCCAAAATAAACTTCAGTCTAGAGGGTTTTTACAACTCTACATGTGCATTTTAACAGCTTACCAGGAACACTGATGTATCTGCAGTCAGAGGTTTAACCTTCCAATCCACTTAATACTTGCACATTTTTTGCAAGCCCTTTAACTTCTGTTCCCCTTTGTAAATGAGGGGGCTAGACTAGGTGGCCTTTAAGGTCCCTTTCAGCTCAAGTGTATCAACCCCATGGTTTATATAGCACTTTAGAGAGACTGTGATTTCCCACATATTATCTCATCAGAGCATCCTGACAAGCTTATGGTAGGTGGTACAAGTATGATCATCACCATGTCATAGATGAAGAAATTGAGACTCAGAAAGATTGTGATCTGCCCAAGGTTACATAGTAAGTGGGCTAACTCATGTGGGACTGACCCTCCAGTTTTGTGTTGTCCTTCCTTCTCCAGTCTTGTCCGTTTTGCTGTCTCAAACTGTGCTACCATAAAGCTGCAATGCTACAAAATTGTAGCCAGCTCTGACCCCCCAATCATCACATTCATTAGACATGGAATTTTAATAGGATCAGAACAAACACTATTAGTCATGCAGCCAGAGTTCAATGGCTCCCTATTGCTGCTGGGATAACATACCAAATCTTCTGTTTAGCATTGAAAGTCCTTCTAAATCTGGCTCCAACATATGTTTCCAGACTGATTTAATATTTTTTCATTCCTCATATGCCCAGGCTGGCCTTCATTCCCCTCTTCCTGCCTTTGTTCCTTACTTCTAGAAATCAAAACCATTTTATGTTTCATCCTGAAGTTTCCTTCAGTAGGCAGGGTCACCGCACTTTGGAATACCCATAATCTCTGTGGCCTTCTCATCCTGGAATATTCTTGCTCCATTTTTCCACTGGTGAGTTCCTCATGGAGCCTCTGTTTCCTGGAAGGCCCCAGATTGGTCTTTATTCTTATTCTGGACCTGTTCTGGCTTCTAGACTTAACTTGTCCCCACACAGAATACCTTCATTACCTTAGTCCACCTCCCTCCCCACACCCAGGTTTTCAGCTCTCTTTTTATGTGTTGTCTTTGAGTTAGAATGTATGCTCCTCAGTGTCAGGGATTGTCTTTCTTTATGCTTGTATTTGCATCCCCAGATGCACAGTGGCACAGTGGCTGGCACATAGTAAATATTTACTAAATGCCTTCTTTATTCCCTCTCTCCCCTCCTTCCTTCCCTTATTCCCTTCATATCTTCCTTGCTTCTTCACTCCTTTCCTTCTTCCTTCCTTCCTTCCTTCCTTCCTTCCTTCCTTCCTTCCTTCCTTCCTTCCTTCCTTCCTTCCTTCCTTCCTTCCTTCCTTCTTTCCTTCCTTCCTTCCTTCCTTCCTTCCTTCCTTCTGTAAGGGTCAAATATATTATGGGGAGAATTAATTACGTGGCTCACTGTAATATTGGGGTTCAAAAAATAATGAGGTACCTATAGGTCCAAAGTTTCCTTCCTTCCAAACTGCCTTTTTAAGTTATTTCTCTCAGGCTAATAAGAAAGGAGATTAACAGCCTCTTTTCTACAAACAAATTAGGTTTTATTAATGGGAATAAAATATATAACAAAGGTGAAGTTAATAAAGTCAAGGACAAGGGAATAGAGGAAAAGAGAAATGGATAAGCTCCCTGGCTCTAACAAAGACTGACTCAATCCCCAAACTTGCTTCCAGCTCAGCAAATTCAAAGAGCTGGCCTCATTTCTATTAACTCACCACCTGGGGTCCATAGTTTTTATGGGATTCAGCTGTGCAGCCCCTCTCCAGTCCACTCTTGGAAGCTCACCAACAGGAAAAAAGAGAGCTCCCAGCCTCATTGTTCTCTTTTCTACCTTTTTTCTCCCTCTCCAAAAGGGAGGTCCTTCAAGCTGAATGGCTGAGACATATACTGACATCAGCAGTATATTTCACTCAGGGTAGGCCAGGTGTGGCCTATATCTAATCATCCCAAGTAGGTACCTTGTTGGTTTCTCAAACAATACTAAACCAATCAGGTGGGACCCCTGGGCATCTGCCAAATTCCATTATTTTATCATACTTCCTTCCTCCTTTCCTTCCTTCCCTCCTTCCCTTCCTATCTTCCTTCCTTCCTTCTTTCCTTTATGTTAGTTAAACTGACCTACATGCTACATACAATATACCATCTCCCACCTTTATTCTTTTGTGAAGACTGTCATCAAACTCAGAGTATTCTTCTTTCTTATCTCTACCTCTTACCATCCTTTCTTCCTTTTAACACTTGTGCCACCTCCTACCTGAGACTTTTCTTGACCTCATTAGTTGTTATTGCTTTCCTCTCACCCCCAAATCACCTTGTATATATTCTGTATTTTCTTATCTGCATCCATGTGATCCCTCCCCTCCCCCAGTAGTAGGCACATTCTTTGAGGACAGGGACTGGTTTTTTTTTTTTGTCTTTGTAACCCTAGCACTTAGCACAGTGCCTCATGTGTAGTAGATTGCTTCACATATACTAGTTAAATTGAACTGTACTGAATTTATACTTCCAAACAATTCTGTGAGGATGGCAAGGAAGGCATTATTATTTTATTTTCAGATGAGGAAACTGAGGTACAGAGAAAGTGAGTCTCTCCCCCCAAAAGAATTCTTAGTTTAGTTCCCAGCTGAAATAATAGTTCTGCATGTAACCTCAAGATCATTCTATCACCACCACCTCCCCACTTCCTCTGGGATAGAAGTGCTAGAAAAGCAAGAGAACCAAAAGGCCAGATTAGAGAGTCAGGCTGTCAATAACATTTGAGAGTGGACTGTCCTTTTTGTGGGGATTTCAAAATGGCACCATCTTTGGATTAAGATATAGAAAAAGAATTATTAAGTTATCATTGAAAGAAGTAAAGGTTTTTTTTTTAAATTAATGTATAAAAGTAGAGCAAAACAACTAAAACAAATTCCCACATTGGTTATGTCCAAAAACTATGACTCAACCCATACTCTGAGTCTACCACCTTTCTATCCAGAGATGGGTAGTATGTTTTAACTTAAGGCATTTCAAATTTTGGTGGTCATTGTACTCACCAGAGTTTCTAAGTCTTTCTAAGTTGTTTGTCTTTACAATATTCCTATTATTGTATAAATTGTATTCCTGGATCTTCTCACTTCATGCTTCATCAGTTCATATAAGTCTTTCCAGGTTTCTATGAAACCATCCCTTCTATCATTTCTTATATAGCATCATCATCATCATTGTTGTTATTATTATTATCATTATTATTATTTTGCGGGGCAATGAGGGTTAAGTGACTTGCCCAGGGTCACACAGCTAGTAAGTGTCAAGTGTCCGAGGCCAGATTTGAACTCAGGTCCTCCTGATTCCAGGGCTGGTGCTTTATCTACTGTGCTGCCTAGCTGCCCCCATATAACAATATTATTCCATTACATTCCTATAGCATAATGTGTCCAACCATTTCATGATTAATTGGCACCACTCCGATGGTTTCCAACTGTTTGACACCACACAAAAAAAGCTGCTGTAAATATTTTTGTTCATTGGATTCTCTCTCTCTCTCTCTCTCTCTCTCTCTCTCTCTCTCTCTCTCTCTCTCTCTGACTAGAGCTAGTAGTGGTAACACTGTGTCAAAGGGTATGCACAGTTTAATAGCTTTTTTGACACAGGTCTAAATTGTATTGCAGAATGACAGGACCAATTTACAGCTCCACTTATGCCTTAGTATTAGGAGTTAGCTTTGTTAAGAAACTAGCAGAGGCTATTGCCATCTAGCACTTTTGTGCCTCTAAACTGCCACCAAGTGGATGGTCATAGAATTACAGAATATCAGAACTAGAAGAGACTAGTAATTCACCTAATTTAAAATATATCTGAACATGAATCATCCCTTAACATTCTCAACACTTACACTTGAACATCTGTCTTCAAGTGATGGGGTAAAGTCACTACCAACAGAGGGAGCCTATTACATTTTTGAACAGCTCTAAATATTAAGATTTAAATATTAAGGGGCACCAGGTGGTGCTGTGGATAGAGTGTTGGACCTAAAGTCAGGAAGACCTAAGCTCAAATACTACTTCAGACACATATCAGCTGTGTGACCCTGAGCAAGTCACTTAACAGTATTTGCTTCAGTTTCCTCATCTGTAAAATGAGCTGGAGAAGGGAATGACAAACCACCCTAGTATCTTTGTCATGTGTTTTTTAAATTAATTGTTATTACTATGTATAACAGTTCTGGTTAAGAATATTTTAATTTAGGGGGCAGCTAGGTGGCGCAGTGTGACCCTGGGCAAGTCACTTAACCCTCATTTGCCCTGCAAAAAATAAGAATATTTTAGTTTATTAATATTATATGCCAGTAAAGGATTGACTGCATGGTAGAGAAAGCAAGGAGAGAGCTTCAGCATGGCATTTATTTTTTATTATTTTTATTATTATTTTTTGAAGGGCAATGAGGGTTAAGTGACTTGCCCAGGATCACACAGCTAGGACGTGTCAAGTGTCTGAGGCCAGATTTGAACTCAGGTCCTCCTGAATCCAGGGCCGGTGCTTTATCCACTGTGCTACCTAGCTGCCCCCTAGCATGGCATTTAGCAAAAGCAAGAGAAAAGCCCTAAAAGACCCATGCTGTCCTTCAGAAAGACAGCATGTGGTCTCAAGGAGAGTTCAGAAGACCTACAAAAACCTAAGCTGTCCTAAGAGGGAGAGCCAAGCCAAGAACATGTCCAAATAGAGAGAGAGAGAGAGAGAGAGAGAGAGAGAGAGAGAGAGAGAGAGAGAGAGAGAGAGAGAGAGAGAGAGAGCTCATGGCTTCATGGCTTCTTCCAAGGGTTTTTATCCTCCTTTTTATCCTCTTTTAATAGAGACTGGTCATTTTACCTTGATCAAAGCGAATTGGTTAGCATTATTCAATTCCATGAGTTGAATGACTTGAGGGTGGTCTACATTAAAATGAATTCTACAGATGACATCAGGGAGAATAATATAAAAGACCCTCACTGAAGGGCAAAGGCAAAGTCCATTATCTAGTTATGGTTTTATCCCATCTGTTCTTCACTGAACTAGACAAAGAATCTATCTCCATTTCTTTTGTTCCTTTCGGTTTGTTCCAAATAAGATTTGATAGTTTCTCAAGGACTTTCTGGAGTATGGGAGAGAGAAAGGACTGAAACTGATCTCTAGGTTACCCACAAGAAATTCATTATTAATAATTATTTTCTCACAGTTAAGAAAACGCTAAAGGGGTCACAAAGAGTCATATACAAATGAATGACTGAACAACAAAATAGCAGGAAGTTTTCCCTCACATGAAGGCAAAATTTGTCTCTGAAACTCCTGTACATTTACTGCTCCTAGTTCTAGCCTCTTGGGCCAAGCAGGAAAAAAAAAATCGAATTTTTCTACTCCCAAGACAGATTTTAAAATACTTGTATATGATTATCACATAATTCAAGCAAATGTAGTGGTTAGAGTGCTGAGCTTGAAATCAGAAAGACCAGGGTTCAAATTCTACCTCAATCATTTATTAGTTGTATAAACATTAGTTCTCTTATTTACATAATAGGGATAATAATACCTGTCTTAAATAATACCTAGGGCAATTAGGTGGTGCAGTGAAGAGAGTGCTGGGCCTGGAGTCAGGAAGACTCATCTTTCTGAGTTCAAATCTGACCTCAGATGCTTACCAACTGAGTGACCCTGAACAGGGTACTTAAACCTGTTTGCCTTAGTTTCCTTATTTGTACAATGAACTGGAGAAGGAAATGGCAAACCATTCTAATACCTTTGCCAAGAAAACTCCAAGTGGGGTCATGAAGAATCAGACATGACTGAAAATTGACTGAACAACAACTAGATAATACCTGCATTACCATACAGGGTTGTTAGGAGTTCATAAAATGCTTTTCAAACTTTAAAACATGAAATATAAAATGACATTTATCACCAGCCATGCTGTTTCTGTCTCCTGCACATGACATTCTACTTCTCGTCTCCATGTCTTTGTATTGGTATTGGTTATCTCACATATTTATACGGCTGTCCTTCCTTAACTTTCTATATTTTGTATTTCCTTATCTGTGCAGAGTTTTTTCCCAATGGAATGTAATTTTTTGATAGTACAGGCAGGTTTTTGTTTTATTTGTTTTTGTCTTTGCATCTCCAGCACCTAGTTACAATGCTTAGAAAACAGTAAGCAATTAATAAATGCTTGGTGAATGAATAAATGAGTTATTCTTCAAGCTAAGCACATCCAGGTCAATGTCCTATTGCATGGTCTCCAGTTCTTTTACCACCTGGGTCAATATTTTCTGGACACACTCCACTCTGTCAATTTCTCCCTATAGTATGGTACCTAGGACTGAATACAATACTGCAAAATGGCCAATATAGTAGGATTATAACCTCCCTCATGCTTCTCATGCTATAAAAACTGTTCATGATTAAGTAATCTTGTTATTACCATTCCATATTGCTAACTCATATTGAGATCTTTTTCATATTATTTATTTCCTCATATATTTTAGTATTTATTCATTTTTATTCATTAAAGAAAATGATTATTTCCTATTACCTCTTGTCTTTCTATGTTGTAGGAAAAATTCCTTGTCAAATATAGGTTGGATTGGATGACCCTTGAAGTCCTTTCCCATGGTAAAATTCTTTCATTCTGTAATATTTATCTTTGGGTTTTGTTTGTTTGTTTAGAATTTTTCCCAAGTTAGATGTATTTTTTTACATTGATTTTTTAAAAACTTTGTGTTCCAAATTTTCTTCCTTCCTCCTCACCCCTCCCTAAGAAATCAAGCATTTCAATATAAGTCGTACATGTGCAGTTATGCAAAACATCTTCACATTAGTCAGGTTGTGAAAGAAAACAGACAAAATAACTTTAGAAAGAGGAGCTAACAAATAAAATTATACTTCAATCTCTATACTTGTTATTTCTCTGTTGATAGTTTGCATTTTTCATACATCCTTCTGATAGCATCCTGCAAATCATTTCTTTCACAATTACTATTGCTAACTGTATTACCCTCCATCCTATTCCCTCCCCTTGATATTTACTCTATTTTCTATCTTCTTTCACCCTATACCTCCTCAAAAGTGTTTTGCTTTTTTCTGCCCTCTCCCCCAATCTACCCTCCCTTTCTTCACCTCTCCCCCCTTATCCCCTTCCCCTCTCACTTTCCCTCAGGGCAAAATATATTACTATACCCACTTGAGTATGTATATTATTCCCTCTTTGAGCCAATTTTGATGAGAATAAGGCTCACTAACTCTCCTGCTCCTTCCCTATCTTCCCCTCTACTCCATAAGCTTTTTCTTGTTTCTTTTATGTGAGCTAGTTTACCACATTCCACCTCTCCCTTTACCTTTCTTCCAGTGCATTCCTCTTACTAGTTAACTTTATTTTAGAGATGTCATTATGGGTCAGCTACCTGACACAGTGGACAAAGAACCAGACCTGGACCCAGGAGGCCCTGAGCCCAAATATGGCCCCAGACATAAGCCACCCCACCCTGCCTGCCCCACAAAAAACAAGAATAAACAAAAAATAAATGTTTCATATTCAATTCACATCTGTGCCCTCTGTCTAACTATGTTCCTTTCAGCTGTCCTAATGTGGAGAAAGTTCTTATGAGTTAGAAGTATTGCCTTCCCATGTAGGAATGTAAACAGTTTAACATTTTAATATCCCTCATGATTTCTTTTTCCTGTTTACATTTTTATGTTTCTCTAGGGTCTTGTATTTGAAAGTCAAATTTTCTATTCAGTTCAGGTCTTTTCATCACAAATGCCTGAAAGTCCTCTTTTTCATTGAAGTCCCATTTCCCCCCTGAAAGATTATACTGAGTTTTGCTGAGTATATGTAGTTGATTTTTGGTTGTAGCCCAAGTTCTATTGGCCTCCAGAATATAATATTCCATGCTCTCCAGTCCTTTAATGTAGAAGCTGCTAGATCTTGTGTTATCCTGACTATAGCTCCATAGTATTTGAATTCCTTTTTTCCCTGTTTGCAATATTTTCTCCTTGACCTGGGTTCTTTGGAATTTGGCTATAATATTCTTCGAAATTTTCCATTTAGGATCTCTTTTTGGAGGTGATCATTGAATTCTTTCAATTTCTATTTTACCTTCTGCTTCCAGAATATCAGGGCAATTTTCCCTGACAATTTCTTGGAAGATGATGTCCAAGCTCTTATTTTGATCATGGTTTTCAGGTCATCCAATGATTTTCAAATTATCTGTCCTGGATCTATTTTCCAGGTCAGTTGTTTGTCCAAGGAGATATTCCATATTGTCCTCTATTTTTAAAAATTCATTTGGATTTGCTTTATTGTGTCTTGATTTCTCATAAATTCGTTACCTTCTATTTGCTCTATCCTAATTCTTAAGCAATGATTTTCTTCAGAAAGTTTATGTACCTCCTTTTCCATTTGTCTAATTTGGCTTTTCAAGCTGTTGATGTTTTTTCATGACCCTCGTGCATCACTCTCATTTCTCTTTCCATTTTTCCCCTATATCTCTCTTACTTTTCCCTCTACTTCTCTTGCTTTGTCTTCAAAATCCTTTTTGAGTGCTTCCATGGCCTGAGACCAATTCACATTTTCCTTGGAAGCTTTGGCTGTAGGAGCTTTGACTTTGTTATTATCTTCTTTTAAGGGTGTATTTTGATCTACCTTGCCACCAAAGAAACTTTTGATGGTCTACTGCTTTCTTTGCCTGCTCATCTTGCCAGGCTATTTCTTGGTTTTTAACTCCTTCTTAATATGGAATCTTTCTTTCAGGATGTCCTGACCTAAGCTTCAGGGGGTTCCAGGTGGGACAATTCAAGGAGAGGCTTGTCCTCAGCCTGCCTGGTCTGTAAGTAATCATGGGCTGCTTGCTCTTTAACCTGGAAGCAGAAGTCTGATTGAAATCTGATTCTCTGTGGTCTGCAAGCTTGGTGTGTCTGTGCCTCTCCCCCAATGGGCCACTCAAGTTTCCTTCCTGAGGAACACAGCAGTGCTTCTGCCTCCGCTCCCACAGAGACCCCCACCAATTTCCCCCAGGCAACTGCTGGACTCCCTCAGTGGTCCGTGAGCTGAGTTTCAGAAAAAGTCACTGATGCTAAAGATTATGAGGCTCCAGAGGCACAGCCTGCCTGGGGCTGGATCTGTACCATGTGCTTAGCTCCTCTATCACCCCATACAGGAGACAATCCCTGTCGCTGCCTATTCCTTTGGCTGGAAAATAATCTCACTCTGTTCTTTTGGGGGGTTTGCTGCTCCAGGAGTTTTCTTATGGCATTTTTTGGAGGTATGTGGACAGAATTGTTGGGAGCTTGGAGAGTCACAGCCTTTCCTCCACCGTCTTGGCTCTGCCCCCTAGGGTTTCTTCATTCTGTAATATTTAACCATGTCCAACATGCCCTTTCATGTCTATCACCAGATCTAAGACAGAGTGGTCATTTGCTTTCAAGGTTTTCTTCATTTCTAATTCAAGAACCAGTACCTATTTTTTTTTTTTTTGGTCAGAATCAGTTAAAAATACCCCCTTGCACTGCTTCTTCCTTTGCTTCTTAAATAAATAAATAAATGATTGTGAAGGTCAATGAAGAATTAATCGGCTGTTTTACCTTTAGTAGAGATAGATTGAACTTCAGCAGATGTCCAGATGGTTGAAGGTCCCTATTACCATTAATATGCTTCTACTACAGGTTTGTAATCCAATTTTCCAAAACATGTTCTTCCACATTTGAATAGGCTTTTATAATAACATGTCACCATTTGTTAAAATTAAAGTATTAAGAAATACTAGCCATACCTATATAACCAATATATAAAATTATCATTTGGTACCCAATTTAAAGATATTCTAAAACATGTACCTTACAGCTTAAAACAAACCACACACACACGCACGCTTTATTATCTGCTTAAATTAACTCTGATTTTTCAAGTTACTTTGAGAAAATTATTTAACTTACACCCCGTAGCTACTTTCCAACATCTTTCTAATTGGCACTTTTATCTATATCAGAGGTGGTGTCAAAGCCATCAGCTGTTTATACTTCTAGAGGCATTAATTACTACCTTATACTCTCTTTTTTTTTTCTCAGAAAGTTTCTACTTTCTCTGATTCTCCCAAATCTCTCTCTGTACAAAGAGGAATGTCTTTATCTTTTCTATGTGGCTTGGCAACCCACAGTCTTTTTCCTCTTTGCTGGCTGAAAATAGTCCCCCTTCAAACATGGGGGTTGTTGTTGTTCAGTGGTTCAGTGGTGTCCAGTGGTGTCTTCATGACTTTTTATGGGGTTTTCTTGACAAAGATACTGGAGTAGTTTGACATTTCCTTCTCCATTGAATTAAGGCAAAGAGAGGTTAAGAAGCTTGCCCAAGTCATATAACTAGTCAGTTCCTTAGGCCATATTTGAATTCTGTCCTTCCTTACTCCAGGCCCAGTGCTCTATCCATTGAACCCACTATCTACCTCTCAATATGGGGTTATATACTGCATCAGTCTAAATATAGGCTACTCCCAAACATATACCTATCTTTAAAATGAGCTTTCTTTGAAAAGAAAAAAAGTATACACTGAAAATAATTAAAATGCTATACAATATACACTGACAGATAAAAATATTTCTTTTGAATCAAATGAAGATGTATTCACTTAAAAAGTCAATGATTTTCCCATTTTAATCACTTGCATTGTCATTGCCTTCTCCGTAGGCTGTACTCAGGTTTTGTATGAACTAGATTTCAAAGTATGTGGTAGGGCCGGGGGAAGAAGAGGAGAACACAATTAGAAAGGAGTAAATGGCCAGTTATATAGATTAGAACTTCACTTCCTCACAGCTATCCAATCCAATCATGATTAAAAAAATAAGACAATTCCATGGCAATGACTCCTGTCATGGTCTTTTATTTCATCCTACTGCTAGTATGACAGTTACCAACATATATTCCCATACAATTACTTAATCAGCTACTAGCCCAACATGCATAGGTGTGAGGGTTAAAAAAAAATTCTTCCCTCTGTAGCACAGTGTCTTTTTTAAAAATAAAAGTATGTTATTTTTTTTACAGTTACATGTAGAGATAGTTTTCAACATTTGTTTATATAAGATTCCCAATTTCAAATTTTTCTCCCTCCCTTCCCTCCCCCCCAGATAGCAGGTAATCTGATATAGGTTTTATATATATGTATATATAATAACATTAAACATATTTCTGCATTAGTCATGTTATAAGAGAAGAATCAGAGCAAAAAGGAAAAACCTCAAAAAAGAAAAACAACAGCACCAAAGACAAAAGAAACAGTATGGTCCAATCAGCATCCATATTCCACAGTTCCTTTTATTTTCTGGATTTGGAGAGCCTTTCCCATCATGAGTCCTTTGGAACTTTCTTGTACCATTGGATTGGTGAGAAGAATCTAGTCTATCACAGTTGATCGACAAAAAATGTTGATGATAATGTGTATAACGTTCTTCTGGTTCTGCTCATGTCACTCAGTTCATGTCAGTCCTCCAGGTTTCTCTGAACTCCTCCTGCTTATCATTTCTTACAGCACAAACTTTGCCCTTTGCTCCTTTCTTTCTTTTTTATTTTTTTATTACCTTTGCTCCTTTCTTAACCTTTTCTTTTGAAAATATATTTTAAGGGGGCAGCTAGGTGGTGCAGTGGATAAAGCACAAGCCCTGGATTCAGGAGGACCTGAGTTCAAATCCGGATTCAGACACTTGACACTTACTAGCTGTGTGACCCTGGGCAAGTCACTTAACCCTCATTGCCATATATATATATATATATATATGTGTGTGTGTGTGTGTGTGTGTGTGTGTGTGTGTGTATGAAAATATATTTTAAATGAAGCAGAAGAGGCAAAGTTTCAAACAGTGTTTTCCTCAAAATAATAATAACAACAACTAACCTTTATATAGTGCTTACTATGTGCCAGACACTATGCCAGGTGCTTTAGGGTTATTATCTCATTTGATCCTCACAACAACCCTGGGAAGTAGGTGCTATTATTATCTTCATTTTACAGATGAGGAAACTGAGACAAAGGGAGGTTAAATGACTTTCCCAGGGTTGCACAGTTAATAAGTGTCAGAGGCTGGATTTGAATTCAGGTTTTTCAAACTTCAGGCCAGGCACTCTATCTACTGCATCCCGAACAAAACAAAACATCAATCTTTTCATTATGTTTTGGAAACTGATGAAAATCCTGATAATCACTACAGTTTTTCCCAATCCCAAATTTACCACTGGGGAAAGACATGGCAGAAAATTTTCTTTACACAATGAAAGATGACCCTGTTTTTTGCTTGATTTTTCTTTCATTGATATTGCCAAGAGGTAAGCAAAATAAGGTCAGAACATCTTCCCAGCATCTCCCCCAGGATTATTGGGCTTCCAGCAATAACTTTCAGTAACTGTAGGAGATGTGAACAAAGCCATCTTCCTAGGAGACACAAGTTGCAGATCAAGTTGGGAAAGATAAAGAACAAAGGGAACCCTGTGATGCTACAGTCAGGACAGTTCCGGGCAACTAATAGTTTTCTAGAAGTATTTCCACAGTCAGAGATCCCCTGAGAGTTTTCTTGAAATATGCTTATTGGATATACTCAACTCCTTCCTGCTCCTACTCCCTCTTCCAGTTTTAAAGACAAATAAACTCAGCTCTCTGAGATAGCATGAGGATTATAGATGGCATGATAAGGCATCAAGAACACTCATTTCAAGTCAGGGAACTGCATTTTGAATTATTGCTGTGTTACCTTTATGATTCTGGGCAAGTTGAATAACTACTGTGGGCCTCTTTCCTCATCTATAAAATTAGGAGGTTGGGTTAAATGGTCTACTAAAATCCTTTCTGTTTTAAAATCCTTGATACTATGATGTATCCCCTACTTCTTTTTTCTCTTTTTTCTTTTTCAGGTCTAAACCTATGTGAATAACTCGCAGCATGAAAACTCCCTTTACCAGGGGAAATCGATAATTTATCTCTACAACTGGTAGTCTTAGGGAGTTATCTGGAACAGACGTTATGCAATTTGCTCATGGTTGCAAAGGTTGCAAGTGTCAGAAGTAAGGATTTGAATCTAGGTCCTTTGGCTCCAGAAGCATTGAATCAGACCTGCCTGAAACACTGTTAAGTTACTTGTACATGGTCACTGAGTTAATATGTCAGATATAGGACTTGAACCTAGATCTTCCTAACTCTTAGGTCAACTTTCTTTTATGCCAGGACCAATGCTTATTATATTCCCATTCATAAAATTGTTAGCCCAATGACCTCAAGAGTCAGATAACTTAGACTGAAGAGATTCCTTATTTTAATTTTATTAAACATTCAGAATTTCATACTTGTAAAGAGTAGTCAAATGAGGAGCTCATTTATTTTATAAATCCCAATACTTTAAACTTAAGGAATCTGCAAGCTACAGTATATAATGACAGATGGCAGCAACAATAACAGACTATATAGGAAAGCAGCCATGCTCTATTAGACATTATAAATCCCCAGAAAAAAAGGGGAAAACAAATGATGTTCAGACAGCTGTGTGTGGGAAATAATGGGATTCCCAAGTATGGAAGCAGTTCCAAAAGAAAGTCTGTTGTAAAGGTGACTTACAGAGAACAACAGCTGATGAAGGCCACTAGATGGCACTTGTGTGGGAAAAAACACTTCATCCTTCTAATTAATATTTCTGTCTGGGATGTATCACAGACAAAAATGATTATGTTTTGAGGGGCATGCCAGACAATGGGCAGGGATAAGTCTGGGTGTTAAAATGTAAATGTAGGGGGGCAGCTAGGTGGCACAGTGGATAGAGCACCGGCCCTGGATTCAAGAGGACCTGAGTTCAAATCTGGTGTCAGACACTTGACACTTACTAGCTGTGTGATCCTGGGCAAGTCACTTAACCCCAATTGCCTCACCAAAAAAATTTTTTTAAATGTAAATGTAGGGTGCTTTCTACATGGATGGGTCTGTGATATCCCTCATTAAAAGTGACATGTCCTCTGGTAAAGTAGATCACAACCCTTCCCTACCTCCTTATCACATTCATGGTTCTTGGCCTTGTCTTTCCAGAGATAGGTGGTAGGAGCTGCTTAAAATACTAGACAACTGTTTCTGGCTCTTTAATAATTCATGCATACCAGTACAATATTTAGCCTGTCCATCTGTTATCTATTGTGACTTATAAACCTACTATTCTGCAAAGCCCATCTCCCTGAGGACTCTCCTAATGTGTGAATCATTGCCAGTAACATATTACATTCCACTATCTTCCTATTGATCTTCAAGTCACTGGCAAATTTGATTCTGTTGAAAACATGTTGCTTCATGACTTACAGCCAAAGGGCCCATCATCAGGAAAAGAGTTACGTTGCATAAGGAGAGCAATTTAGGTTCACTGGAACTCTTACACAGTTTCCTAAATGAAATCCAATCCATTCTATTCCTCCTATTCAGTTCTGAAATCAGATGATGGTGATGATGGTGATAGTAATAATAATAAGAAGAAGGAAAAGAAGTAATACTAGTAGAAATAGTAAAAATAGCTAATATTTACATAGTACTTTAAGGTTTTTGAAGGGTCTTACAGTTATAATCTCATCTGATCCTCCCAACAACCCTAAGGAAGGTGCTATTATATCCCTATTTGACAGATGAGGTAACTGAGAAAGGTTTAGGAACTTGCCAAGGGTCACTGTTTTGAGCTAGGCTTCTGTTTTGTGACAATCCTCTGGCATAAAGGAATCCTCCCAAGAGGATGTAGGATTGCCCTTTTGATTCTTATTTTCTATAACTGGGCACGTAGTGCCATGTTCCCCCAGAGTAGATGCAGCCAGCATCAGGTTAAGTTCTTGTCAGGATACCCATATTTTGTCTAAGGAGTGACCCAGAGACATCCTGGGCAAAACAACCCCTTAATGAGTTCAGAAGCTGAGAATAACATGTAAAACAATGGGAATCAGTTCAATGCAAAGCTTTATTGCAAGCAGTGGGGGAGAGGAGGAAAGGAGAGAAAGAAAAGCACTCAATTTATGATTCAGGCACACACACCAACATAGAATTTGACTCATGTAAGAATGGTGCTGTGCTGGGGAACACAGAACCATGGGTCCATTCATCAGGAAGGGCATGCTGCAGTATAAAGGTGTGATCCTGCTGGGGGGATGGTGTGTTCCAAGGTGACCTTCTGAGAGTGATGTTCTTATACCCTGATTTTGGATAGCCCCTCCTGGAGCTAACTAATATGCTTTATCAGAGGTCAGGGCAAAATATTATTGGGGGGGGGTTGTTAATTAGGGAGAATGGGTAGCTAGGTGGCACAGTAGATATAATGCTGGGCCTGGAGTCAGGAAGACCTGAGTTCAAATCCAGTCTCAGACACTTACTGTGTGGCTTAGGCAAATCACTTAACCCTGTTTGCCTCAGTATTCTCATTTGTAAAATGAGTTGGAGAAGTAAATGGCAAACCATTTCACTATCTTTCCAAGAAAACCCCAAGTGGGGTTACAAAGAGTCAGGCAAGACTGAAAAACAATTGAACAACAACAACAACAACATTATCAGGGAGAAAAACCAGCTGATGATAAACAAAATATTATTTTGGGCACACTACTGTACCAACCTTAGAAAAATATTATTGCCAATATTTTTATGTGAGTTATGTTTTATAAGCTTATAGCCTCCCTTAAAGTGAGACTGTCATGGTATTCTCAATATTACCACCTTACTTGGGACAGTCATCTGGTCATTTAGGTTAGATAGCAGAATGAAATGAAATGCTCTTAAAGCCATTCCATCAGTTAACAAAAGTAGATTTACTTGGCCATAGCAGTGAAGGATATTCAATAAGACCATAATCAAGTGAAATGAGCAGAACCAGGAGAACATTTTACACATGAACAGCAACATTTTGTGATAATCAACTATGATAGATTTAATTCTTCTTAGCAATACAATGATCCAAGACAATTCCAAAAGACTCATGATGGAAAATGCTCTCTACCACCAGATAAAGAAGTGGTGGAGTCTGAATGTAGATCAAAGTATACTGTTTTCACTTTATTTGTTAGTGTTTTTTCCCTTTTGATCTGTTTCTTCTTTCACATGACTAATATGGAAATGTTTTACATAATTGCACATATGTAAGCTATATCAAATTGCTTACCATGTTTGAAAGAAGAGAGGGCCTGGAGGGAGGGAGAGAAAAATTTGGAACTCAAATATTTTTTTGAATTAATGTTAAAAACTGTCTTTACATGTAATGGGGAAAAATAAAATACTATTAAAAAAAAAAAAGAACGTGCATCAAAGGCACAATGAGTTGACTCAGTTGAATAAAGCTCCCTGCCTCTGAGTTGTCCATTGTGGTCAAGCAGGCAAACCTCAGAAGTAGGCTGAAGCCTTCCTATTTTTGCTGAGGTGACATTGAAGAGAGGTCAAACACCTGATCCCTTAGACCCATCCAGAGGATGGTCTCAATACACTTTAAGGAAAACTAGTACAAGCTACATGGGGTCTGGGAGAGAAGAGGTGGTTGTTAGTGCATTCTTCTCACCATAGTTCCACAGCTAATAAGGCTGGGACAGGATTGGAACTTGGATTCAAAGTCCAGTTCCCCATCCATCATAACACCTAATTGGAGCTCCTGGCTCACCTGCCAATTGTGTAAATAGTACATACTAATGGATGAACATAGTGGACTTCTTATCCAAGTACATGAGACAAACCAGGCAATGTCTGTGTGTAATTCTAGGACAATCTCTTTTAACTAACTCCTTAAATCTCAATTGTAAGTGTCATTGTAGAGGCCTTAAAGAGTTCCAGAGATCAATAATTCTGCAAAATACTTCTGCAAATTCAAGTATCTAAAGATTATCACCATCTATCCCTTTTCAATCAGATTCTGTGTTCACCCTCTATAACACTGTTAGACACCTTTGATGAACACATATTTATTTATATGTCTTCCTTCAAAAGTCTTTTCTCCCTATCCTTGAAGTCTGGACCTATGGCTGCCCTGTTTGGAAGCAGGAAGAAAGAACCAAGTCTTATCTCTCAAGCTACTGAACCAACTCCGTGCTTACACTGGCACATAGCTTTGTGATAAAATACTATTAAAAAAAAAAAAGAACGTGCATCAAAGGCACAATGAGTTGACTCAGTTGAATAAAGCTCCCTGCCTCTGAGTTGTCCATTGTGGTCAACTCTCCACCATCATTCTCTCCACCAATGAGGAAAGGCATGCAAATTCTCCGGCTTGACCCCAGGTTGGCATTCTTCTTCTGTTTTTAGGCATCATGTAATGCAAATACTCAGAATCATTGAAGAAAGCCCTCTCTGTGGTTGATCTAACGGGAAGCAATATATCTTAATAGATTCATTGGAGAGACTTGAAGACTGCCTTTTGCACTCCTAAGTCAAATGTGGTTTTGTAATAAACACAATAAGATCTTGTATTTTCTACAATGCTCAACTGTGAGACTGTAAAGATATGCTTTGTTGAAATGTTCTATCTAAGCCTATCTCTTCCCTTCAGTGCTTTCATCAAGGTTACCTTTTATCCATGCATTGGCCATTCTGTTTCAATGAGATAATGTACATAAAATGTTTGGTAAGATTTAAAGAACTGCATGAATTTCACTTATCACAAAGAATTTCATAGAGATAAGAGAAGGCATATGGCTTAGTGGTTATTAATGTCTCTCAGCCCCTCTTTTTTGAGGGTTGGGGAGAAACAATGGCATCCTGTATTATTCAATTTTTTTCTTTCATTTTTAATTATTTTAAAGTCTTTTTCATTTTGAGTTATTTTTAAAATAAGTAGATAACAAAGTACCTTTAAATAGTCTTTCTCCCAGCATGGATTCCTTCTGCTGGTCCTGATCCTAGCTTCTTAAATGTTGTTTGTGAAACTTGACTGTATTATTTTAAAGATTTTAGTGGATAATAAGATTGTGATTACTTTTAATATATTAATGTGTTTTATGCATTTGGGAAAAGGCAATCAAGACCCAAGCTGCCTTCTGTTTTGTGAAGTGACATAAGGTGCTGGGAGGTAGAGGGGGATATGAAGAGCTATGAAGATGTATTTTAGAACACTGGTATAAGATTGAGAGATGGTAGGAAGTAATAGGATAGTTACAATAATTGCATCATATAATGTGAGGAAATATGCTAAATTTATTTTATCCCTTCTCATTTGTGCCCAATATCATGTCTTGTAGCTATAGTTTTAAATACCTTGTATACCACAATATTATGAGCACAATTGGTTTAAGGTAAAGCTACAAAGCCAGCAAAGTTTACCTTAGGGAGGAGTGACTAAAATAATAGATTTGGAGTCAGAGAGACCTGAGTTCAAATTCTACCTCAGACACTTATTAGTTGTTTTACCGTAGGCAAATCACCTAATTTCTCTAAGCCTCAGTTCCCTTGTCTGGAAGATTACAATAATCACAGCATCTATCTCACAGGATTGTTGTAAGCATCAAGATAAATACTGTAGGTAACACACTTTTCACAACTTCAAACACTATATACATGTTATATATGAACATTATTAGGTGTTTTATTTCTTTTGGTTCCTTTCTTCTCCCCTGCTTCCTCCCTTATATGACCTTTTACTGTCTTACTGGCTTTCTTATCCTGCCCCTGTTATATCTTGAACAGTTATGATTGGAAGAGAAAATAATAACTGGTGTTTCTATTTGTTTGAGTTTTAAATTTTTTAGGTGCTTTAAATTCCTCAAGGCACTATATATATGTGTGTGTGTGTGATCTCATTTGATGTTTGCAACAACCCTGTAAGTTAGGTACCCCAGTTGTTATCTCTGTTTTAAAGATGTAGGAAATTGAGGCTCAGGGATGTCAAATGACTTTGTCAATGGTCTCATAGCTATAAAGTGTCAGAATCTGGATTTGAACCCAAGTCTTTCTGGCTTTGGCACTAATAGAACTGATTTCTATAGCACTTTGCAATTTACCAAGTGTTTTACATACCTGACAACAGTTACTGGTGATGCAACTGTAGCCCAGAGAAATGAACGGTTTTGACGTTGAATGTAGCCAAGTCAAGAAACAAGTTGTGTCCCATAAATATAATGGGATATTAATGTACTGTAAGAAGTATTGAATATGGGGCAGCTAGGTGGCACAGTGGATAGAGCACCGGCCCTGGAGTCAGGAGTACCTGAGTTCAAATCCGGCCTCAGACACTTAACGCTTACTAGCTGTGTGACCCTGGGCAAGTCACTTAACCCCAATTGCCTCACTACAGAAAAAAAAAGTAACGAATATGATGAATGCAGAGAAATATGGGAGGATGACATGAACTAATGCAAAGTGAAGTAAGCAGAGCCAAGAGGAACAATGTACAGAATGATTACAATAATGTAAATGTCAAAAAAAAGGTTAAAGTCAAATACTGTGATTTCAATAGCCAAGGTTAGCTCTCAAGATAGGAAAATGTTCCTCTGAGAGGTGAGAGATTGTGGCTTTGGAAAGATCCACAGACTGTCAAACTTGGTCGATATATTGATCAGCTTTGGTGAATTGTTTTTTTCCTCCTTTTTAAAAATATAAGACAGCTATCTGGGTCATGGAAAGGGAAGGGATATAAATGAAGGTGGCACAAAAACTAAAGATATCAATTTAAATTTTTGAAAATGAAAATAGCTGAACCAGGACAGTAACTCAGGTTCTCCAGCTCCACTGATGAGGTGACATTTACCAATTGTTTTACATACATTATAAACTAGACTCTCATAACAAGCCTTTGAGATGTTATCCCCTTTTTACTGACAAGGCAACTGATGCTCACAGAGGTTAAATAATTTGACCATTGCTTATATAAATGACATGACTCAAGTCTAGCTACAAGTTCAGTGCTCTTTCTACAACACTATTTTCTTTTTGATGATACAAGAGTCTTTTTGTTTAAAAAAATGTTTTTAGACTAGGCCTATGATTTCAATGGTATAGGGAACTGGATATAACTGGGTGGTGCAGTGCTTAGAGCACCAGGCCTGGAGTCAGGAAGACTCATTTTCCTAAGTTCAAATTTGGCCACAGATACTAGCTATGTGACCCTGGGTTAGTCACTTAACTGTTTTCATTGGTTTCTCAACTGTAAAATGAGTTGGAGAAGGAAATGGCAAACTACTTCAGTGTCTTTGCCAGGAAAACCCCAAATGGGATCATTAAGAGTCAGACACAATTGAAACAACTGAACACTTGAAAAGGCAGGTCAACACTTGCTCTACAACTCAGTCTTGGAGAATTGCCTGGGACCACTGAGAGAAGTTAAATGATTTTCCCAGGCTCACAGAACCAGCTTCTATTTGAGACAGGGATTGAACTTAGGCTTGCCTGACTTTGAGGCCTGATCAAACTAATTACTATTCCATACTGCCTCTCTGAGATCCTTAATAGGCCTTTAATAATTTTTTTTTTTTTTTTACAATTCCAAATTCCCTTCACTTGAATGAGTTCTAGCTTCCCTTCCATATTAGGTTTCTCATGGGTCTGGACCTTTTACCTCTATATCAATTGGCAAAATGCCTATCTGATACTAGGGTACTGGTGACAGAAGACTTTAAGGGATTGCTAAGAACAGCACCTAATATTTCCTCCTCACTTGGGTGGGAGGATTTCTGCTGAAGTCACTTGGGGGAAGTGCCAGGTGACAGTACTGATGGTAAGTAACTAGTGACTCAGAGTATTCTATAAAACCAAAGAAAACAATAGCCTTTGCTCCTGGATGTTTGAAGGATGCAGGGAGGGGCCTGGGTGGGCAAGCATTTCACGAATTAGTTCAGCCTTTCAGATAAACAACAAGGTGGACCAGCCTAGCAAAAACTGAAAATACCCACTCTGTCCTGTTGTTCCCCAGCTAGGGCCCAGGAATGATGGGGCATGCCATAAAGATACTTTTGGTGTGTTGGAAATTCTGGTACATCCTTTTTCCTCTAAGGGAGGTTTTTGGAGCATGCAAAATGGAGATAGGTTTGACAGGTCATCTATTCCAATGACCTCTTTTTACAGATGAGTGAGTCATTTAGTCAGTCAACACACATTTATTAAGAACCTGCTATGTACCAGGTCCCTTACTAACCATTGGGGAAAAGAAAAACAACCAACAATCCCACCTCTCGAGAAGCTCATTGTCTAATGGGGAGACAACATGCAAACAATTATGAGAAAAGTGAAACCAGCAAGATCAAGTTATCTGCCCAAGGTCATTTAGACAATACGTGGAAGAGCTAGAATTTTTTTATTATTAACAATAATAATATCTACCATTTTTATAGTGTTTTAAGGTTTGCAAAGCACTTTACAAATATCTCATCTGCAGAACAACACTGGAAAATAGGTGCTATTATCCCAATTTTACAGACAGGAAAACTGAAGCAGATAGAGATTAAGTGATTTATGCAGAGTCACACAGCTAGTAAATGTCAAAATCCAGACATTGTGTTCAATTGCTCTCCTCCATGTCTGACCATGCCTTCTCGGTCTCCTTGCCCAGATCTTCATCCAAATGGATCCCATTAACTATGAATGCCCCGCCCCCAAACACTAACCTGGTCCCTCTTATCTTCTGGTCAGTCATTTTTCAGTCATGACTGACTCTTCACCACCCCATTTGAGGTTTTTTTGGCAAAGATACTGGAGTGGTTTGCCATATCCTATTCCAGCTCATTTTTCAGATGAGGAAACTGAGGCAAACAGTGTTAAGGGACTTGTCTAGGGTCATATAACTAGTCAGTGTCTGAGGCCAGATTTGAATTCATGAAGATGAATCTTCTTGACTCCAGGCCTGGTCCTTTATCCACTGCACCATACTGTTTCACTTGGTAATCTCATCAGCTCCCATGTCTTCAATCACCTTCTTTATGGAGATAGTTCTCAAATCTCTTTATCTAGCCCTGACATCTCTTTTGACCATTAGTCTTACATCTCCAACTGCCTTTTGGACAACTCAAATGTATGTCTCATGGGCATCTTAAATAAACATGTCCAAAATTGAACTCATTACCTTTTCTCCCAAATCCTCTCCTTTTCCAAACTTCCAAGTAATTGTCAAACCAATCCCCACTCTCAGACCCCATGTTTGAAATTTGGTTGTCATCCTCAACTCTTCACTCTTTCTTACCTCCATATCCAATTTGTTGCCAGGTCCTGCCAATTCTACCTTTGCAACGTCTCATATATCACCCTTTCTCTCTGATCTTGCCACCTCCCTGATTCAGGTCTTCATTCCCCTCCCCACTGGATTATTACAGGGTTGTTCCCTTTGCCGCAAATCTCTCCCTACCTCCAGTTCATCCTTCACTCAGCTTTCAAAGTGATCTTTCTAAAGGGCAGATCTGACCTCTAGTCACCTCCTGATGCTATGAATTCCAATGTTTCCTCTGTACCTCCAGGATCAAATAGGAAAGCCTCTATTTGGCTTTTAAAGCCTTTCCTATCCTAGCCTCTTCCTACTTTTCCAGTCTTCTTACAATTTGTGGCCCTTTACCCACTCTCAGATCCAGGTACACTGCCCTCCTTGATCTCCTTTGCATGTGATACTTTGACTGTGGACCCCATAATTGGTTCTTTCACCTGTCTGGAACACTATCTGCATCTCCACCTCCTGGATGCCTTGGCTTCCTTCAAGTCTAAGCTAAAACCCTACCATCTGCAAGTAACCTTTCCTTATCCCCTTTACAGCACGGATGTATCCTATCACATTCATGTACTGTGATTTATTTAGACATTTCCATACAGATAAAGCATCTGACTCTGGTTCTTTTCCACCTTAAAGTGTTGCTATGAATATTGTGTATGTATATAGGACTTTGTTGCCTCAACTTTCTTGGTTCTGCAGTGGGGCAGGGTAGGAGGAAAGGGGCATGTTTCTAGCTCGCAGGACAATGAGGGTTGTGACTTACCCAGGGTCACACAGCTAGTAAGAGTCAAGTGTATGAGGCCAGATTTGAACTCAGGTCCTCCTGAATCCAGGGCCAGTGCTTTATCCACTGCTCCACCTAGCTGTCCCTCTAGGTCACTTTGAAAACTGATGCCATGAACCCTCTAGCAGTGGGTTTCAGATCTTTCTCAATTTCTGTGAACAATACTATCCTTGGACAGAAGGAATAACTAGAGCCCTAGGCTAGACACTTTGGTGCTCAGCATTGAGTAAAGCTTCTTGTTGACCCCATTCTCACCAATTCCTCTAAAGAATTTCTTGTCTTCTATCACAATTCTAACACTTGGCTTCCTGATCTAGTCCCCTATTCCTGAGTGCCTGCTTTATCTGATTGCCTGGTATGCTAGTTAACCTTGCTTTCAGATCTCACCTTTTTCATTATCTATTGGACCCATGACTAGAATCTTGCTGAATGCTACTCATCCTCCCCTAATTTGATTGCCCACCTATCTGGACCTTTTTAAAAAATATATTTTATCTCCCCCCCCCCACAATTATGTGTTAAGACAATTTTTGTCATATTTTTAAAAGTTTTGAGTTCCAAATTCTATCCCTCCCTCCCTTCTTCTTCTTCCCCTTCCTGAGATGTTAAGCAAACAGATTTAGTTTATACATGTGCAATCATGTAAAACATTTCCGTATTAGTCATTTTGTACAAGAAAACTAGAATAAAAAAATGACAGGAAGAGAGTGAAAATAGTATGCTTCAATTATCTGAAACTTTTTTTAATGAGGGATGGGAAGGGAAAATATTTATATAGTGCCTGCTATAATATCCCATGAACTTCGCATTTTACAATCTGATCTCAAAACAACCTGGCAGGGGAGGTACAGTTATTATGCCCATTTTATTAGTTGAGGAAAATGAGGCAGCAAATAGACGTTAAATGACTTACTAAGATCACACAATGTCTGGAGCCAGATTTAAACTCAGGTCTTCCAGTGCCAGTGCTCAATCCACTGTGCCACCAGATGCCTAATAATATGTTCCTTTTGCCTTCTCAAATTCCCTGCCTTAATTCTGTGTGTCTGCCTTGCCCAGCTAGTTCTCATTTTTGTCTCTTTCTCCCACCAACTGAGACCCCAACGTCCACATATCCTAAGCCCTTTACTCTGAAATTGGCTACTCAGACCAGACAGCAATATATCCCCTGAAAAAAGGGGAAGAGATTGAGGTACTCAGGAGAGCCCTCCTGTTAGATGTTATTTTGTTTATTTCAACACATTTTATATTTTTAAAACCTATTTTCTGGTCAAATATTTGACTCTACTTTGAATTCTATTTCAGTTGTTTTTCTCATGTTAAAATCCTATCTGAGTCTGAAACATATCACCAAAAAATCTGATAAGCCTTCAGTGTAATAAAATGCAAGGAACAAAATCAAAGACAAACCAGATAACCCCAAAGGCCTCCATTTCATGTTGATTTAACACTAGAAAGACCAGGAATGCCAATTGATAAAAAATGTTTACTTTGAAATTAAATTTTTCATCCTGTCAGGTTCATAAATCAATGTAATTTTTTTTCTTTGAAATAAATATTTGGGGGGGGGAAGCTAGGTGGCCTGGTGGATAAATCACTGGCCCTGGATTCAAGAGAACCTGATTTCAAATTCTGCCTCAGGCTGTGTGACCCTGGGCAAGTCACTTAACTCTCAGTGCCCCACACAAAAAAAAGTTACATGAAGTAAACATTTTCATCCTATTATCTCTTTTCCTTATGGATAAAAAAATGGCACTGCATTGACACAGCTGGGTCCTTCCACAGATTCTTTACCTCCATCTGCTGGTCACCTCTCAGCCTCAGAGCCCATTCTACTCTGTATAACATGCACTCATAGCCAAGGACTCTGAATCAGTAGACTTTGGTTTGAAGGCCAGCTTTGTCACTTACTAACTTTAACATTTTTGAGTCTGTTTTCTCACCAACAAAATGGAGATAAACACACTTCTGTTACCCATTCATCTTATGGGGCTACTGTGAGGAAAATCTTTTTTCATCCTTTCAGCATCATATTTATTATAACACATATGACATTTGTCATTAATCCCTTCACCAAGGTCCTACTCTGCTTCTTCATCATGGCATGGACCTGAATCTCAGTTCTCAAAGATATTGTTAGTGGAGTACAAGCTCTGACTTGTTCTACTGAGCTAGAGACACAGGATATGGACCATTTTTCTGTCATGTGAGGGTCAGGCCAGACAAGTTCAGCTGGTCCCAGGCAGAGTTTTTCATTACAGACACTCTTGAAGACCTTCTACTAAGTTGTAGAAGAGTTGTGACTTACATCCTGCAGAGCCAATATCTACACCAACAAAATCACAGATGCATGAAATATGGCAATATCACTACACAGAGAGGCAGTGTGGCTTAGTGGAAAGAACACTTGCCAGCTGTGTGATATTGGTCAGATCACTTAGCCAGTAAGTCAGTGAATCAACAAGTATTTATTTTGCATTAAGTATGTGCCAGGAACTGTGCTAAATGCTGAGAATACAAGAACAAGCAGGAAGTCAGTCCCCACCCTCTAGCAGCTTAAATTCTAATGGGGTGAGATGCTGCGTGCGCACACGCATGGGCACATGCACACACAAATGCAGTTGAAAAGCTGAGGTGGAGGATGGGATGAAGATTCCCAGCCCCAGGGTATAGTAGAGAAAGTACAAAGTGCAATCTAGAGTAGAATGAAGACATGGCTGCCCAGAATCCCCTCCTAAAAATGGAGACTCTAAAAGGAGCCATCAAATCAGAAAATCCAAAGAAGTAGAGGTACTTCCAATGTGTCGATTGAAGGGCTAGAATGAGCAAGTTTTAGGATGAAGAAGTTTCAGAGACATAGTAGAGAACATCTGGAGTGTAGCCCTGATTTCCTCATCAGTTAAATAAGGGTATTGGACAAAATGGATCTCTGAGGTCCCTTTCATCTCTGCATCCAACATCTGATAACCTCTCTGGACCTTAGTTGACTCACCTGAAAAATGAAGTATCTGCAGTACCCTGGTCTTCAGGCATTATTACAGTTACAAAGATGACCAAGAGATAGTGAGATAGGGGGCAACTGGGTGGCACAGTGGATAGAGCACTGGCCCTGAAGTCAGGAGGACCTGAGTTCAAATCCAGCCTCGGACACTTGACACTTACTAGCTGTGTGACCCTGGGCAAGTCACTTAACCCCAATTGCCTCCCTAAAAAAAAAAGAGATAGTGAGATAGTCAGGTGTAGGGATGGAGTCTTGTGATTGAATTCAGGAATACCTAGGTTCAGAAAGAACCTGGCTTGACCCTCAGTAGTTATGTGACAACAAAAAAGTCATCTAACTTCTCTAAACCTCTTGCAACTCTCTAAGTCTATAAACTATGGATAGATTGGCCTCTTTCATAGATTGGAACAACAACAAAATCACAGGTTATTGATGTATAGACAAAGGCAAAACAAGATGAACTGTTAAAATTCAAATATAAATATTTTCTTTCCAACTTTTTGAGAGGTATATTGTGTTCCCTGTACCCAACACTCTTGGTTTGTGACATTCATTGAACAGTGCCTTCTTTCAGGGTAGTACAACAGTCAGAACCCTAGAACTAAAAACAGAAAGAACTGGGGCCAAATTCCAACTTAGGGACTTACTAGCTTTGTGACACCAGCAGTTTCTTAACCCCTCTAAGCCTCAGTTTTGTCATCTATAAAATAGATAGCTGGGTAAATAGATAGATGATAGATAGATAGAATGAAAGAAAGATAGAGCATTTAGAAAGCATTTACTATGTACCCAACTCTAAGGACAGGGTATAAACACAGTGATAGAAGACAATATTTGACCTCAAGGAGTTTACAGTCTAATTAGGGGATGGCTACAACACACAGAGAGGGGCTGAAAAGACTTGGAGGACTAAGAAAGACTCACCTCTGGGGAAGATGAGATGTCTAGGAAGTAGGCAGCTAACTGGTGCAATTGATAGAACACTGGATTAGGAATCAGGAAGTTCAGGCTACCAATCTGGCCTCAGACACTACTTATGTAACACTGAACACAAATTCTTCCTGCCTCACTTTTCTCATGTATAAACTGGAGTTAATAAGACCTATTTCACAGGGCTGTTATGAGAATAAAATGATTTAATATTTGCAAAATGCTTCACAAATCTTAAGGTACCATGAAAATTCTAATTGTTGTTCTTTTTATGTTGGGGCCTTGGTAGGATATAGTCAGCTAGGTGATAGCGTGCCAGGCCTGGATTAAGAAAGACTCATCTTCCTGAGTTCACATCTGGCCTCAGACACTTACTAGAGCTGTATGACCCTGGGTAAGTCAATAACCCTGTATGCCTCAGTTTCCTCATATGTAAAATGAGCTGGAGAAGAAAATGGAAAACCACTTCAATACTTTTGCCAGGAAAACCTCAAATGGGGTCATGGAAAGTTGGATAGGACTGAAAAATACTGAACAACAATAAAACTTGGTAAGATATGGTAAAAGCTCACCTCCTGGAGCCTGGGGATGCATGGAGTGGAATCCAAGGTTCTAGCAGAAGGAAGATGAGAATGAAGGTTGATGATCATGGTGTGGAGATGGCCAGGCACATACCTATAGTTATTGTGAGGATCAATTCAATAAATCAAATACCTACTATGTACCCTGAACTGTACTTAGTATAATGTATATAAAGCACTTTGGAAACCTGAAAGCAGCTGTTATTAAATCTTAAAGGACTAATGTTATTACCTCTAGCTCACACAGACCCTGTCCCATCTTTTGTAGCTTTCTGTCTATAGTAAATAGCAATACTCTTACTTAACCAGTAAGGGCCACTCAGTAGATACTTAATCAGTGTTAGTTGAATAGACCTGAATGACTAGTACTTCTTCACAGAAAAGTTTGAGAATGGGGAAATAGCTTTTAAGATTGTTATCTTAAAAGACAATTTATGGGCTTGATTAATGAGTGATTTGACAGGAACTTGTTCTCTTAAGCCTCTCCTGTAAGGTTGTTTTACCTGATTCACACTAATTACTTTCCCAATCTTACTGCTATGAAGTGGACACTTCAGGAGATCTATTTTTCTCATTTCACTTGGAAAAGCAGAGGCACTGAAAGGGAAGACCTGACTTCTTACAAGTGAATCAGGGAGGAGAGGGACTCCTTGTTCAAGTTTTTAAGCATCATTATATGATGCTACTCTCACATTACCCAAGCCAAAAGTTTGGAAACCTTTGATGAGTGGAACAAAGAAAATAAGGATCCAAGTCAGTCTCTTTCCTTTCTTAAGGAGGTCAGTGCCTGCCTTACCATCTTCCTCTCCTCAACTCTTGCCTTTCTATTAGGGGACTTCAATATTCATGTGGCCACTCCCTCAAATTACCTAACTTAAACCCTTTTTGTTAAATTAAATTTCATTTTTTTAATTAGTAGAAACCTACTTTCCCCCTTCCTGTTTTCTACCCAATTAGGGAAAAGAAAAAAGAAAAACAAATTCTTTGTAACAAATATGCATAGTTAAACAAAAAAAAATCCTCATTGACCATGTTCAAAAAAGTTTGTCTCATTCTAGACCCTTAATCCATTACTTCTGTGTCAAAATGTGGGGAGCATGCCAATTGGAATCATGGATGGTCATTGTGTTGATTAGAGTTCTGATAGTTTTCAAAGTTGTTTGTATTTATAGAATTGTTGTTATTGTATAAATTGTTCTGGTTTTATTTATTCCATTCTCTATCAGTTTATATAAATCTTTAAAACTGTTCATTTTTATTCTATTGATGTTATAGTAATAATTCATCTTTCTGATTCTACTCTCATCCCTCTGAATCAGTTTGGAGAAACAAAATAATATTCCATTACATTCACATAGAAGTTCTAAGACTCTTTAAATCCCTGGATTTAATCCCTGTTATTTGAGTCTAATTTAGCCACATGTGAGCAATGTCCATACATGGGATATCATAATTTTTCATGTGTTTGATATTCCTCTATCTGACCATAAATTCTTACCATTCCATCTCCCCCTTTGCCTCATCCTTCCTAAACATATTCTTCACCCTCACAGAGATTTCCAACTGCCCCCATTCCTCAGTACTTTCCCAGGCCATGACCCCTGGTCTGACTTCACTTTCTTTACTTTCTAATCCTGAACCTATGGTTAGCTAATTCAAATCTGCACTGTTCTCTGTCCTTGATTCCTTTCTCTTCTTGTATTATTGCTACTTGGCTCTTGCCAAACATCAACCATGGGTTACTCTTAACATCTGACTCCTACCAACAATCTTTTACTTGCCAAATTTGATAATATTTTCTCATTACTCATGCTCCTTGACCTCTCCACAGATTGACACCGTTGACTACCTTGTCCTCTTGAATAATCTATCTTCTCTGGTTTTTATGACGCTGCTGTCTACTAGTCTTCCTCCTCCCTGCTTGATTACTCAAACATCTCCTTTGCTGGCTCATCATCTGTATCGTGCTCTAACTATGGGTGTTTCCTAAGTATCTGTCCTAAGGCCCTCTTCTCTGTCCCTTTTCTTGCCAGGTCCTGCCAATTTAATTACCACCTCCAAGCAAATGGCTTCCAGATCTACATTCTTACATCCATTCTCTCCCATGACCTTTAGTCCTACCTCACCAATTTCCTATTAGGAATTTTTATCTGTATGTCCCAGAGACATCCTCTACTCTGTATGTCCAAACTGAACTTGTTGTCTCTGCCCCCACCACACAAATTCACCCTTCTTCAAAATTTCCCTATTTTTGTTGAAGGCACCAACATATTTGGAGGTTTATAACCCTGCCATCATCTTCATTTCCCTGCTCTAACTCACCCCACATATATTAATCAATCATTTGCCAAATTTTGCTGCTTCTACCTCCCCTACATTTTTCATATTCCATTCCTTTCACACTAGTAGACCTCTCCTCTAGATTATTGCTGTCTTTGGCTAAGTCTTTCCTCTCTACAGGTCATCCTCCATAGTGTTGCAAAAGTAATTTTCCTTAAGTGCAGATTGATCAGATTAGTCCCCTATTCATATATATATATATATATATATATGAAGAAATATACTCCATTGTTTAGCTTTCAAATTCCTTTAAATCTGCCTTTCATATATCTTTCCATTTATATTGAATGTTGCTCCTTCCCACAATCTATGATTCAGAGAAATTGACCTTCTCTCTGTTCCAGACACAATAGACTCCATTACCCATCTCTGCCCCTTTGTACTGACTACCTCTCATGCCTGGAGTATACTCCCTCCTCATCTCCTCATCATCCTTAGGATACCTTCTTTACTTCAAGATTCAGCTCAGGGACCACCTTCTACATGAAACCTCTTCTGATATCTCAGATATTAGTGTCTTCCTTTCCAAACTACCTTGATTTCAACTAGGTTGCATTTATTATCTATATATTTAAATAAGTTCTTGAGGCAGTTAGGTGGCACATTGGATTGAATATAGAGTGAGGAAGCCTTGAATTTAAATTCTGCCTTAGATACTTAGTGGAGGAGTAGAGCCATGATGGTGGGGAGAAGCCAGGAAGTTGCTTGAGCTCTCCCAAATTTCCCTCAGAAACAATACTAAATTAAGCCTCTAAATGGATTTTGGAGCTACAGAACCTACAAAAAGATGTAGTGAAACAATCTTCTGCCTTAAGGTAACCCAGAAGAACTTCAGGAAAGGTATGTTTCACCTGGGTAAAAGGGGAGTGCAATGCAGTACAGTGCAGAGGATGCCTGAGCAAGTCACTGGAAGGTGGGCAGATAGGTGACACAGGGCAGCTAGGTGGCACAGTGGATAAAACACTGGCCCTGGATTCAGGAGGACCTGAGTTTAAATCTGGCCTCGTAAACTTGACACTTACTAGCTGTGTGATGCTGGGCAAGTAACTCAACTCTTATTGCCCCACAAAAAAAAAGTCTGTGGAAGGCTCTTAGCCACAGTGCAGATCAGGAATTGAGGACCCTCAATCCTGCTCAGTAGGCTAGTGGCACAGAAGACCAGTTGTAAAGCCTCCATCTTCAATGCAGAAAGCAATCTGCCACATTGGGTATCTGCTACAAAACAGGCACAACTAGGTCTGGCCACCCTAGTTCAGTGAGCAAGCCTTGAGCCCCTGAGGCCTCAGAGCAGAAAGCCAGTGACAAGCCCCCTTTTCCCCCAGCAAAAGAAACTTTTGACAGTGACTTTATGCACCAGGAACAGAGCTCAACTGTAAAAGGCACCAAATTGGCTAAAATACGAGTGAGAAACAGAAAAGAACCATCACCATAGAAAACTACTATGGCAACAGAGAAGACCAAAACACAAAATCAGAAAAGGACAACAATCAGAAGAGGACAACAATGTCAAAATGCCTACATGCAAAGCCTCATAGGAGAAGATAAATTGGTCTTAAAACTAGCAAGACCTCTTGAAAGAACTAAAAAAGGATTTTATAAATCAAATAAAAGAGGTAGAAGAAAAAATTGGGATAAAGAAATGAGAGTTATAGCTTGGTAAAAGAAAACAACTCCTTAAAAGATACAATTGACCAAATGGAAAAGGAGGTGCAAAAGCTGACTGGGGAAAGTTATTCCTTAAGAATCAGAACTGGGCAGATGGAAGCTAATGACTCAAAGAGACATTAGGACTCAGTAAAGCAAAATCAAAAGAATGTAAAAATAGAAGAAAACATAAAATATCTCATCTGAAAAACAACAGACATGGAAAATGGATCCAGGAGGGAAAATTTAAGAATTATTGGACTACCTGAGGGTCATGATCAAAAAAAGAGCATAGACACCATATTCCAGGAAATTATCAAGGAGAACTGCCCCAATATTGCAGAATCAGAGGATAAAATATTGAAAGAATCCACCGATCACGTCCTGAAGGAGAACTCCTAAAAGAAAACTCCAAGGAATATCGTGGCCAAATTCCAGTATTATCAGGTGAAGGAGAAAATACTGCCAACAACCAGAAAGAAACAATTTAAACATCATGGAGCCATAGTCAGGCTTACACAGTATCTGGCAGCTTCAACATTAAAGGATCAGATGTCTTAGAATATAATATTCTGAATGGCAAAGAAGCTTGGATTGCAACCAAGAATCAAGTGCCCAGCAAAATTGAACATAATCTTCCAGGGGAAAAGATGGACATTCAATTAAATAGGGGACTTTCAAGCTTGCTTGATGAAAAGTCCAGAACTGAATAGAGAATTCAGTCTTTAAATACAAGCCTCAAGAGAAGCATAAAAAGGTAAAATAGGGGAAAACAACAAAACAAAGCATGTTATTCAATAAGGTTAAAATGTTTGCATCCCTACACAGAAAGAAGATACTTGTAACTCTTGAGAACTGTATATCTATTAGGGCAAATGGGAGTATACATAAACAGATGATGTAGGTATAAATTGATTTTGATGTGATGATGCAAAATTACTTAAGGAGCAATAAAAATTGTACTGGGAGAAGAGGAAAGGGGAAGCAGAATGAGGTAAATCATATCACATGAAGAGGCACAAAAGAACTATTACAATAGAGGGAAAGAAGGGAGGGGTGGGCATTGTTTCAACCCTACTCCCATCTGATTTGACTCAAAGAGGGAATAACATACACACTCAGTTGGGTATAGAACGTTATCTTACCTTATAAGGAAGAGAGGAAACGGGAAAGGAAAGATTGGGTGATTATAGAAGGTGTGATGTTTAAAATCTAATCTACGTCCTTACCTGCCCCACCCCCAGTTTGGGGGGGAAACTAGCTAAGATTTACTGATAAATTCAGCAACAGTCTAGGCTCTTAAGCATTTATTAAAGTATATTAGGCATTATCAAAGAGAGAGAGAGAAAGCTACCTTAACCTAGCTATCCAAGAGAGAACACATGAAGTTCCAAAAGTTAGGAAACCTGGCTACCTTCTTCCTTCTTCTGCCACTACAAGCTTCTACTCAAACCAAAAAGAGCAAGTCCCTGCCGGTTTTCTCTGAAGACCCCTGTGGAACAGGAAGCAGGGCAGTCCCCACACATAGCTCCAAGATAATTGGTTGGTCCATTGATTGACATAACTTATAGGTGATTACCTCTATGAATAGAGGTAACTTCTGGATGCCGGGATGACCTTTGTCATCTCACAATGTCTTTCTTGGAAGGGGGGTGGCGCCCTGGTTCTCACAGTCCCCCCCCACCCTGTGCTACATTCCCAAAATAAAGGGAATGAAAAGAGAGAAAAGAAATTGAACAACATATTGACAGAGGCTAAAGGGGGGACTCCCCTTTAGCAGGTGGACATTACAAACGAAGAAAAACTAAAGGGGGCACTCCCTTTTAGTAGGTGAATATTACAAATAGTGTATGCAATGGGGAAAATGAAAATAGGAAAATGTCCATTTAAGTCTCTGAAAGTCTTATCAAAGATGGTTCTTGGGATGTCCTCTAGGTGTATTTGTGGAGTGAAAGTCTTTCAGGTGTGGATGCTGATGATCAACTAACAAATCTCAGCTGTAGGATTTCTAGTGTGATTGTAAAGTCTCTCAGGTGTTTCAGATACTGATGATTAGATGGAAAGTTTCCTACAAAATTGATCTTAACACAACTTTATATAGCTTTGCCAATAACCAAATCAAACAATGAGACTTCTCAGAAACATGTCTAAGGAAATTCAGAATCTTTTAGAGATTTTACAATTATTGTCCAGTTGTTACACGTGAAACATATAATAAAAACAAAAATTAAAACATTCTCTAAAACTTAATATTACTATACTCCCACCTGTGGAGAATAAATTGAGAAACAATTGCAATATTAATTCAGAAAATAATTTTTATCTTTGTTTCATCACTTTTTCATCATCTTCCTAATTATCCTCATGCCATTATGAGAAATTAAAGGATCTAATATAACTGGCAGTAGATGTCAAGGCCAAATCCAACATTGTATTTATCATGACACCTGAGGATTACCATAAAAGAACAGAGGGGAAACTGAGTCAGGCTTAATCAATTGCATAGGACTGAGATGTCTATGACATCAGGCATATAGGAGGGGGAATCTAAGTCAGGTGTAGAATGAGATGGCATAGCCTGACCATCCAGTGCTATGTGGGGGAAAATTAAACCAAGGGAATCCAACCTTGACTCTTGCCAATGGCAGTTGTCTTGGCCTTTTCCAAGGCAGTGCACTACAGGGACTTCGTGCATGTCTCCTCTTTTGTGACAGTTCAATGTCTGCTCATATATGTATTCCTCTTATGATTGGCTGGCATCTGGGCCAACTGGCAGCTGGTAACTCAGAATGAAGGAAATTAATATCTTAAATGGTAAATTCTCATAATTCAGGTCTCATATGGATTTAACAACTGAGGATAATGATGACTACAAAAAAAGTGAATTTATCTTGACTCAAAATATAATATACAATTATGCAATAATTCCAAATAATAACTTTTTAAAGCTTAGTAAAAACAGTACTTCTAGAATTAATTTACACTTGTCATGGTAATCAATTTACCAAGGAAATATTTTATAAAATTTGATGGGGGCAGCTAGGTGGCACAGTGGATAGAGCACCAGCCCTGGAGTCAGGAGGACCTGAGCTCAAATCCGGCCTCAGACACTTAACACTTACTAGCTGTGTTACCCTAGGCAAGTCACTTAACCCCAATTGCCTCACCAAAACAAACAAACAAACAAAAAAATTTGATCAAATAATCAGTTGGAAAAACAAACAATTTAGATTATGGGAGAATAATACTTCCAGACTTAATATTATATTATGAAATCAAGTACATCTTGCATTGGTTCAAAAAATAGAGATATAGATGAATAGAACAAAATACACATGGAAGAATAAAAAGACAATGAAATTCAAACTGGATAATTCTAAATGAATATGAACTTAATATTAATGAGAGTATTACAAAATATAAATTTGATTATATGAATATAAAAAGCTTTTGAAAATGTTCCTTTTTTAAGCTAAGTATAAAACACAATCTTAAGAGAATGAAAATCCCTATGAAAATAAACCGGTTCCATTAATTTCAAAATGTAGATGTAATAGCATAGAAAAGAAATCCTTATGTAACATTTGAACTGGCATTATTTCTCTGAGTGAATTTAGAACATTTTTGATTTTGATATCTAAAATCCCCAACTCATATTAATATCCTGCTGTCTACTTCTGCATTTCTGCAAAATATATTCTCATTTATGGCAATAGAAATAGGTTCTTGAAATATGATGATAATTTTCTTGTACATTTTTATTCAGTTTAAGTTCCTCTTGTTTTTCTTTAACCCCTTTATTTTCTCTGTTGGTCCTTCCATAATGCAAAGGCTTTATATGGTTACTAATTAAAGACAAAAGCAGATTAACAAAATGAGCATATCTGGAATTTAAAGGGTTTTCTAAGGGTGATTTGGGAGAATTGCAGTAGGTTGAATTAGAAATACAGCTTGGCTGGGGTGAGGCTGAGGCTGTCTGGGGCCTAGGGGCAGTGGCTGATTGCTCTAGAGGTAACTGAGTAGAAGCTGGAAATGCAGGTAGAGGAGGTTGCACATGCACAAACTCAGGACCTGAGGAGGGTGGATTAGATCTTGTGACCATCCTGGTGGGAGGATCAAGGGGCATGGCTATGGGAGGAGTAGGAGGTGGTGCCAGGGGAAGGGGAGGAGGTAGGGTCTTGAGAGGAGGACGAAGTGGTGTCCCAACCACTGGAAGAGGTGCTGGAGGGGCTGAACCTTTGCTTCCATGTGCTGTAAAGCCACAGCACTTACATTCAAACATGGTGGCTTAGCTGGGGAAGGACCAGGGCAATCTGACTTTCTAGTCTGTGAAGCAGGCTCAGATTCAAACTCAGGCTTGGATCCCCATTCCCCTGCTGCTAGGGGGATAAAGGCTTCTAGAGGAGGCTAGTTTGTTGCCTCCAGGCATGTAAAAGAAAAGCATGAGTAAGTATTGGAGAAATGTGAAGAGAAATGCTTAGTGTAAGAATTTGAAAAAGGTACAGGAGTTCAAGGTTTCTCTGAAAAGGCATGGTTGGGAGGCAGAGTGGGGTATTTATATTCACTTGTGTGAGCTCCTTACTCACTCTCCAAACAAAAATAAAAATAAAAAGAGAAAATCCACAAAAAACAAAGAATTAACATGATCTTATCCCCCATTTTTCTGATTAAACAGAATAAAATTAAAAACAGAGTACTTTGGAGATACTTAGGTACTTAGCTGGTGAAAAATTTCAAGGGACAGGCACATGTGGAAAGAGGGAAATTTTTCTTACCCAACTGGAAGATCAGAAGGGAGAAAAGAAGTAAGAAGGAAAAGTGGAAGGAAAAGGAAGATAGGAATGATAGAAGGGAGGGCAGATTGAGGGAGGTGGTGGTAAGAAACAAAACAATGGTGAAAAGGGAAAGGGAGAGAGAAAAGTATAAATAAGGGGTATAATAAAATGGAGGAAAATACACAGTTAGTAATCATAACTGGGAATGGGAATGGGATGAACTTTCACATAAAATGGAAGCAGATAGAGTGGATTAAAAATCAGAGTCCTACAATATATTCTTTACAAGAAACACATCTGAAGCAGAGAAATACATATAGAGTAAAGGTAAAAGGCTGGAATAGAATATGCTATGTTTCAGGTGAAGTGGAAAGAAGCAGGGGTAGTAATCCTTATCTCAGACAATGCAAAAGCAATAATAGATCTAATGAAAAGAGAAAAAGAAGGAAACTATTTCATGCTAAAAGGTACCATAGAAAATGAAGTAATATCAACATGAACATATATGCACCAAGTGGTATAGCATCCAAATTTTTAGCAGAGAAGTTAAGTGAATTACAGGAAAAAAATAGACAGCAAAATTATACTAGTGGGAGACCTCAACTTCCCTCTCAGAACCAGATAAATCCTAACCACAAAATAAATAAGAAAGAACTTAAGGAGGCGAATAGAACTTTGAGAAAATCTAGATATAGACCTCTGGAGAAAACTGAAAGGGGATAGAAAGGAATATACCTTTTCCTTAGTGGTATATGGTACCTACACAAAAATCGACCATATATTAGGGTATTAAAACCTTCACAGTCAAATGCATGAAGGCAGAAATAGTAAATGTCTCCTTTTCATATCATAATGCAATAAAAATTATGTGCAATAAGGGGTCATGGAAAGATAGATAAAAAATTAATTGGAAACTAAAAAATTTCATTCTAAATAATAAGTGGGCCAAACGAAAAATCATAGAAACAATAAATAACTTCATCAAAGAAATTGACGATAATGAGACAATGTAACAAAACTTGTGGGATGCAGCCAAAGCAATTCTTAGGGGAAATTTTATATCTCTAAATGCCTACATGAATAAAATAAAGAAAAAGAAGATCAATGAATTGGGCATGCAACTAAACAAACTAGAAAAAGAACAAATTAAAATTTTTCAATTAAATACCAAAATAGAAATTCTGACAATCAAAGGAGAGACTAATAAAATTGAAAGTAAGAAAAATGTAGAAATAATAAAACAAACTAAGAGCTTGTTCTATAAAAAAACAGTAAAATAGACAAGCCTTTGGCTAATATGATTAAAAGAAAGAAAGAAGAAAACCAAATTACCAGTATCAAAAATGAAAAGGTAAATTCACCACAAATGAAGAGGATATTAAAGCAATAACTAGGAGCTATTTTGCCCAAATGTATGACAATAAATTTGACAATCTAAATGAAATGGATGAATATTTTTAAAAATATAAATTGCCCAGGTTAACATAAGAAGAAATAAAATACATAAGCCTATTTTAGAAAAAAGAAATAGAAGAAGTCATCAATAAACTCTCTGATCAAAAATCTCCAGAGGCAAATGGATTTACAAGTGAATTCTATGAAACATTTAAAAAAACAATTCCAATATTATATAAACTATTTGGAAAAATAGGTGAAGAAGGAGTCCTGCCAAATCCCTTTTATGAGACAAATATGTTGATGATACCTAAACCTGGAAGAGGCAAAACAGAGAAAGAAAATTATAGACCAATTTCCCTAATTGATATTGATGCAAAAAATTCTAAATAAAATATTAACAAAGAGATTACAAGTTATCACCAGGATAATACAGTATGACCAGGTGGGATTTATACCAGGAATGCAGGACTAGTTCAATATTAGGAAAACTATCAACATCATTGACCACATCAATAACAAAACTAACCAAAATCATATGATTATCTCAATAGATTCAGAGAAAGTTTCTAACAAAAATACAGCACCAATTCCTATTAAAAACACAGAAATACTTGTGTATATTTAAAGACCCAATTCCTCCTCTGGAGCTTGTACATTCAAGAATGATTAATCTGTGTAATAAACTGATTATCACAGTCATTATATATTAAAAATACACTAGAGAGCATAGGAATAAATGGAGCTTTTCTTAAAATGATATGTAATGAGGAGAAGTTTGAAGCATTCCCAATAAGATCAGGAGTAAAATAAGTATGTCCATTATCACCACTATTATTCAATATATATTAGAAATGTTAGCTTTAGCAACAAGAGAAGAAAAAAATAAAAAGAATTAGAATAGGCACTGAATAAATAAAACTATCATTCTTTGTAGATGACATGATGGCATATTTAGAGAATCCTAAAGAATCAACTAAAAAATTCTAGAATCAATTAACAACTTTAGCAAAGTTGCAGGATATAAAATAAACGTACATCAATCATCATCATTTCTATATATGACCAACAAAGCCCAGCAGCAAGAGATAGAAAGAGAAATTCCATTTAAAATACATGTGGAACTCACACCTATCATATTGGCTAATATGACAAAAAAAAAAAGAAAATAATAAATGTTGGAGAAGATGTGGAAGAATTGGAATACTAATGCATTGTTGGTGGAGTTGTGAACTGATCCACCATTCTGGAGAGCAATTTGGAACTATGCCCAAAGGGCTATGGGACTGTGTATATGCTTTGATCCAGTAATACCACTACTAGGTCTGTATCCCAAAGAGATCATAAACAAGGGAAAATGACTCATGTACCAGAATATTTATAGCAGCCCTATTTGTGATGGCAGAGAATTGGAACTTGAAAGGATGCCCATCAATTGGGGAATAGTTGAACAAGTTGTGGTATATAAATGTAATGGAATACTATTGTGCTATAAGAAATAATGACCAGGCAGATTTCAGAAAAACCTGATAAGACTTAAGTGGACAGATGCTGAGTGAAGTGAGGAGAAGCAGGAGAACATTGTACACAGTAACAGCAACATTGTGTGATGATCAAGTGTAATAGACTTATCTGTTCTCAGCAATACAGTGACCTAAGACAATTCCTATGGACTGATCTCCACATCCATAAAAAAAAAAGAACTGCGGAATCTGAATGCAGATTGAACCATACCATTTCTACTTTGTTTGTTTGTTTTTCCTTTTTAAGGTTTGCCCTTTTGTTCTGATTCTTCTTTCACAACATGACATGCAGAAATATGTTTAATGTGATTGCACATATATAACCTATATCAGATATCTTTCTGTCTTGGGGAGGAGGAGGGAAGGGAAGGAGGGAGAAAAATTGAAAACTCAAAATCTTGTAAAAACAAATGTTTAATTCAATCTTTACATGTAACTGGAAAAAATACTATGAAGACTGAAAAATAAAACAAAACACCGGTAGACAATATAAAACATTTGGGAGTCTACCTACAAAGACAAACCCAGGAACTATATGAACACAATTACAAAACACTTTTCATACCAATAAAGTCAAATCTCAAGAAATGTGAAAGTATCAATTGCTCATGAGAAGGCCAAGCTAATATGATAAAAATGACAATTCTACCTAAATTAATTTACTTATTCAGTGTCATGCCAATCAAACTACCAAAATTATTTTATAAAGCTAGAAAAAATAATAACAAAATTCATCTGGAAGAACAAAAGGTCAAGAATATCAAGGGATTTGGGGCAGCTAGATGGCACAGTGGATAGAGCACTGGCCCTGGAGTCAGGAGGACCTGAGTTCAAATCCGGCCTCAGACACTTAACACTTACTAGCTGTGTGACCCTGGGCAAGTCACTTAACCCCAATTGCCTCACTAAAAAAAAATAAATAAATAAAATTGAATATCAAGGGATTTAATAAAATAAATGCAAAGGAAGGTGGCCTAACTGTAACATATCTAAAATGATATTATAAAATGATATTATAAACCATCAGACCTATTTGGTACTGGTTAAGAAATAAAGTGGTAGATCAGTGGAATAGTTTAGGCACACAAGATACAGTAGTAAATGAATATAACAATCTACTGTTTGATAAACCCAAAGACTCTGGCATCTAGGATAAAAACTCACTATTTGACAAAAACTGCTGGGAAAATTGGAAAATACTATGGCAGAAACTAGGCATAGACCAACATCTTACACCATATACCAAAGTAAAGTCAAAATAGGTACATGATTTATTTTATTTTTTAAAGTAATAAACATTTTTATTTATAGTTTTGAGTTGCAATTTTTATCCTTCCTTCCCTCCCTCCCCTCAACCCCCTCCCTGTGGTGGTAAGCAATCAGATGTGGGTTATACATGTGTAATTATGTAAAACACTGCCATATTAGTAATTTTGTACAAGAAAACTTGAATAAAAGAAAAAAAATGAAAGAAAGTGAAGAATAGCATGCTTCAATCTGAGTTCCATCAATATCAGTTTTCTTTGGACGTGGATAGTATGTTTTATCCATAGTCCTTTGACATTTTCTTGGATCATTGTATTATTGAGAATAGTTGTCATTCACAGTCTTCATCAAAGTATATTGCTGTCTCTGTGCACAATGTTCTCTTGGTTCTGCTCACTTCACTATACCTCAGTTCATACACATCTTTCCAAGCCTTTCCGAAACCCTCCTGCTTGTCATTTCTTATATAGCATAATAATATCCCATCACCATAATATACTTCAGCCTGTTTAGCTATTCTCAAATTGATGAATATTACTTTGTTTTCCAATCCTTAGTCACCACAAGGATACATGATTTAGACATAAATGGCAATGCTATAGGCAAATTTGAAGTGGAAGGAATAGTTTACCTGTCAGATCTATGGAGAGGGGAAAAATTTATAAGGAAAAATGAGATAGAGAACATTAAATGCAAAATGAATCATTCTGATTACATTAAATTAAAAAGGTTTTGCACAAACAAAACCAATGCAACCAAGATTAAAAGGAATTCAGAAAAGTGGGAAACAATCCTACCTTGCTTACTTGCTGCCTTAACCTGGGCAAGTCACTTAACCTCTCTATACCTCAGGTCCCTTCTCTGAAGAATTGGAGATAATAATAGTGTGGTGGTTAAAAATATGAGAGACATATTTTCTTTGTGATTTAATCATATTATTAATTAGACCAGTAAGTTATTAATAAAAGGATGGCCATTTGTCCAGCTCTCTCAAATCAAAGACCATCATGGTGTTGGGCCACAGAGATAATATACCCTTGAAACAGTAGGTGGTAAATAGGGCCAAGAATTGATCCTGCACAGAGAGATTATCTTTCAGTCTTTGGCTATAAATTTAAAAAATGTCCTTCTCTTCATCATGGGGGGGTGGGGCTGTGACCCCCCCCACCCTACCAATGAAGAAGTCTTATGATTTCTAGATAAATGGATCTGTCTCCACCCAAGCTTGAGTAGAACACAATCAGCTTCCCCATTCTAAGTTCCTTGCAAACTTGAGATGTGTTTGACCAAGATGAAGATATTCAATGCAATCTTATTATTAAGGAGAAAATGAACCTCTAAAGGTCAGGGCTTTGGAAGAAGGGGGGAAACTTTGAATCTCCTGAAGATATCAGTTATTAATAATTGTTTCTCACAGTAGCACCTATGTCTATTGTGATGATCAAAGGCAATAATAAGTATCAAATATTTTACCATTCTTGAAATTATATATAAATGCTAGCTATTGTTATTTTGGAGACAAAGAAAGTCTTGACCTCTCACTTAACTCTGATACAAGGCTATATGCAAAGATTTTCTATCAATGGGCTCCCAGAAAAAGAAATGTTATAAATAATATATAATTAATTTGATATAGAATGGAGAAGAAAAAGGGGACAGGGTACTTTTCCAACTTGGAGCCCCCAAAGTGGGGCAACTGCCTCAAAGGATTGTGCCTGAAAAGGCTCCAATAAAAGGGTAGACTTTTTTTTTAATCACAAGAAGTTTTATTTACTTTGGTATAAATTTCTCTAGGTGATTAGATATGGGTAATGGGTCAAATGATTCAAAAGGTCTTTTGCTTCTGGGTCATTTGTTTACTTTTAATATTAGAGAAGAATGACCTAGAATCCTCATTCATTAATATTTTTAATCCCTACTGTCCATGATCATGACATTCCAGAAACACCTTCCTACTTCAGAATGGAACATGCTTCCTTTTAGCAACATGGAGAATCATCATAAGATAATGTTTTTTCTTACAGGTACTTGTCCCTAAAGGATAAGTGCCATTCTCTTGATGACAAATGGCAACATAGAGAAGAGCTGTATAAATCAAGCAATCATTCAATAAATCAATACACATTAATCACTTAATGTGTCTTCTCTGTGCTAGGAATAAGTAGGTTAATTATACTAAGAATAATACTAGCTTTCATTTATATAATACTTTGAAGTTTTGTTAAGTTTTACATATTATCTCATTTGATCTTTATAACAACCCTGTGAGGCAGGTGCTATTATTACCTCTATTTTATAGATGCAGAAACTAAGGACAGAAGAGGTTAAGTGACTTACCCACAGTCATACACATAGTAAGTATCTGAAGTAGGCCTTTACCAACTCCAAGTTTAGCATTTTATCTATTCCACAACCTATAGAAGTATTTATAGATACTATATGTGTATGTGCACATACATATATATATTTATATATGTAAATATATGCATACCACACACATATATGTATATACAAAATAATTGGGGTTAAGTGATTAACAACTGAGAAAATCAGGAAAGGTCTCTTGAAGAAGGTGGGTCTTGAGTTGAGCCTTCAAAGGAATCAGGGGTTCATTGGGGCAAGAGTGAGGACAGAGAACATTCCATTCACAGTAGTGTTCTCCACAGAAATAGAGAAGTAAGGAAAAAAGGTATAGCTGCAGCAATGTTGGGATGGTCGCAAGGTCCCACAAGGGTTTGGGAGGCAAAGGCAATAGAAATTTTAGGCTACTTTCTTCCTTCTCAGCTAATATTCCCCAATGTCATATGACAGCTAAATGGTACACTAGATAGAGCAATGGATCTAGAGCTAAAAAGACTGGAGTTAAAATCTGACCTCAGATACTTCTTAGCTGTGTGATCATGGGTAAGTCACTTAACCTCTGTCTGACTCAGTTTCCGCAAGTATAAAATGAGAATAATTATAGCACCCACTTCCCAGGGTTGTTGTGAGGTTCAAATTATTAGGCACTTAATAAATACTTATATCTTTCCTTCATATGAGAAAAAAATTGCTCTTGAGTAGTAGAGTCTAGAGAATGTAATGAACAAGCTTTAATACATACTTGGAGGTATAAAAAGGTAGAATACTACTATGGTAGAGAACACTTTAGTGAAGGACAATGCTGAAGAAAAAAGATAATTCTGTCATCAGAATATATTACAGACTACCTAGAGAGAAAGAGAATGAGGGGTTGGGATATTAAAGGCTAGACTTTAATCATAAAGACCCCTTTGGGAGCTCTCTATGCCAATATCAAAGTAGTTTATTTCCTGACTGCTGCCTACAAACATGCCTGAATCTTCCCCATCCTGTCCCAAGTCTATGTTCAGTGTACCACAAGGCTCTGTTTTAGGCCATCCTCTCTTAGTATCATATGATTATAGATTTAGAGAATAAAATGATCCTTCAAGGTCATTCAATTCTAACCATCTCATTTTTGCAGATGAGGAAATGGAGACCTGGAGAGGTTAAGTAATTTCCACAAAGTCACACAAGTAGCAAGTAGTAAAGCTGCAATTTGAACCCAGGGCTTCTGAATCCAAATTCAGCTCTTCTACTCCATTGTATTTTCTCTATACACTCTCCTGGTCAGCCCATCAGCTAACAAAGTTTTGTTTTGTTTTTTGGCGGGGCAATGAGGGTTAAGTGACTTACCCAGGGTCACACAGCTAGTAAGTGTCAAGTGTCTGAAGTCAAATTTGAACTCAGGTCCTCCTGAATCCAGGGCCAGTGCTTTATCCACTGTGCCATCTACCTGCCCCCGAGATAACAAGGTTTTAACTATCATTTTTATGCATATGAATCCCAAATTTCCTACCCAGCCTTCTTCATCTTTCTCCTGAACTCTACTCCCACATCACCAACTATTCACTTGATTTTTCAACCTGGATTTCCTATGAGGATCTCAAATCACAACTCAACATGGTCAAAATGAGCTCAAAAGATATTTTCCCCTAAGCCCATCACCTCTCCTCACTTCCCTATTTATTTTGGTACCAATATCCTTCAAGTCATTCTCATTCATCACCTGTATCTTCCCAACAAATAAAATTCAACATGCAACTTTCAAAGCTGCCTTGCTTGTCTGCTATTCCCTCTTATCTTTCTTTTGTTCTCTCCTGTGCATTAAAAAAATCTTCAATGACTTTCTTTTCATGATTTTCTTTTTCTTTATCTTTTTTGGGTTACTTTTCTTCAATCTCCACTATTCCTCCCATTTCTTCACACAAAAATAAATCCTTTGTAACAAATCTTCATAATCAAGCAAAACAAATTCCAATATTGGCCACGTCCAAATACGCATGTCTTATTTTGCCTCTGGAGTTCATCACTTTTCTTTTAGGATGTGGTTAGCATGCTTCATCATCAGTCCTCTGTAATTGTGTTTGCCTTTTGTATTGTTTTGTATTCATCTTTTATACATTGTATTTTTACTTCTCTGTAAACACGTTGCATTCTGCCAGTAAAATATAAGTTCCTGATGGGCAGAGATTGTCTTAGTTTCACATTAGTGAGCAGGGAGTGATGGGGAACTCCCGATTTTTTGGATCGGAGCATCTCTTAATGGGTTAGAGTGTATGTACAGCTACATGGGAGGTATTTCAGTTCATTAAATCAGGAATTTCCTTGATCATCCCTGATAATATTGTGTCCCCAGTGCCTTCTACATTTCCCGGCAAATAGGCACCTCATCAACGTATGTTAATTAATAGATTTGCCTTAATTATAATATCATACATCAAAAAGTGCAGGAAGAAGCCCATAAAGGAAACTTCTATTCTGGATTTTATTCTCACATAAAAGGAAGAATTATTTGGTGAGGTGAGAAAATAAGAACCTTTTGGAGAAATTGATCACATCATTTTAGAATTTGGAATTTAGAATTTGGAAGAGAAAACTGAATAATATCTGACATGCACTAGATTATGAAAGTAGATTTCAAAAGGGGCAGAGAAAGTATCAATAGCATCCCATGCATGCAGACAAAATAATTTCAGAAGAGATGGGAAGCCCTTATGAATAAAATTTAAAATACATAAAAGAAAATATTTCTAAATGAAAAAGAAAAGGACTTTTCCAGAGAGCAAATGTGGGTGGACAGAGACTCAATGACAAATTTATATTTTTAAAAGATATATGGGGGCAGCTAGGTGGTGCAGTGGATAAAGCACTGGTCCTGGATTCAGGAGGACCTTGGTTCAAATCTGGCCTCAGACACTTGACACTTACTAGCTGTGTGACCTTGGGCAAGTCACTTTACCCTCATTGCCCTGCAAAAAAATGTATGTAGAAGATGCAAGAAAGTGCAATTAGAAATGGGTGAAAATAAAATCTGACATGTTCTTTAAGAATTTTATCAAGAGTATCAAAGCTCAAAATGAGCTGAGGCTAGAAAGAAATGCTAAGGACAACCTAAAAGAATCATTTAAATTAAAAAAAAATTAATTAAATTAAATTATTTTAAAATAGTTTTACTTATTTAAAGACATTTTTGCCAAAATGTTTGTCCTTTCTATCTCTGCCAGAGAACCATACCATATAACAAAAAATTTAAAAGAAAAAAAGTGCATAAAAAGTAATCATATTAATAAAATCTGACAATATATGCTGTGTTTCATTTCTATTGTTCCTCATTTCTGCAAAGAAGGGATGGATCTTCCTTATTATATCTTTGGTTTTTTAGAGCCAAGCATGGTCATTATAATTATGGTATTAAATTTTGATTTTGCTATTGTTGTTGATTCTATGTTGTTGCTGAGTCATTTCAGTTATGTCTGATTCTTTGTGACCCCATTTGGGGTTTTCTTGGCAAAGATACCAGAGTGGTTTGTCATTTCTTTCTATAGCTTATTTTACAGATGAGGAACTGAGGCAAACAGGATTAAATGACTTGTCCAGAGTCACCTAGCTAGCAAGTATCTGAGGCCATCTTTGAACTCATAAGGATGAGTCCTCCTGATTCCAAGCCCAGCATTCTATCCACTGTGCTACCTAGCTGCCCTGATGTTACTTAAATTGTTTCAATGATTTTGTATATGGTTTTCCTGGTTTTGCTCGGGTTATTTTGCATCAGTTCATGGAAATCTTCCCATGCCTCCTTGCGTTTATCACATTCATCATTTTGTATTATGTAGTAATATCCCACTACACAATTTTCTTAGCCATTCCCTTGTCAATGGACATCTACTTTGTTTTGAGATCTTTGCTATCACAAGATGTGATGTTGTAAATCTTTTGACATAAGTAGAGCTTATCTTCTGTTTTTTAACTTCTTGGAGTCTACAGTTAGTATCTCTGGGTCAAAGGATTATTGACATTTTAGTAACTTTTTAGTATAATGCCAAATTTACTTTCTAGAATATTTAGGGCAATTCATAGCTTCATCAATAATGAATTAGCATTTCTGTCTTCCCACAGTCCCTTCAACACTATTCCCATCTTTTGTTCCTTTTGTTAAATAGTTCAGTGTGAAGTTAACTCTCAGAATTGTTTTGATTTCTACTTCTTTTATTATTAATGATTAGGAGCAATCTTTATTTCAATTTTTGAATCAGAGTAATACAATAGAATCTACAAATGATAGGCCAGTAAATTTTATTTTGATTCTTGGAGGGTTTGTTGGGGGGGGGGGGGATTGAGTTAAAGGGATGCTTGATGAATACCTACAGAAAAAAAGTAGTCACCAAGGGCTATCATGGCTTTATGAGGACCAAATCATACTGATACTACCTGGTTTAAATTACATATTTAGTGTCATACCAATGTAATCTAAGGTTCAAGTTCCTGTGCATAAGGCTCCCCTCATTGGTTGAATCTGATTACTTGATACTTTCTACTCATGTAAGGGGCAGGATTTGCAAGAGCTTCCAAGAGGGACAAACTTGGATTGGCTTCCACCTTTGAGAGATGAGACACATGGCTTGAAATTCTCTTCAGGGAGATATCCTTGAAGGAAAAGAAAGACTCTAGGAAAAAGCTAACATATAGAAGAGTTGGAGTCTCAATCATATCCCTATCCCCATCTTATCACAGTGGAGACTTCAGTGAATTTCCCCTGGGGTTAGATCTGGAACTCTTTTTCATGGTTGAAATGAGAAACCTCATTCCCAGTGGAAGAATTCATTCACCCTGTAGGTTGGTGTCTGGGTCTCAAGACTCTCTCTACTCTAGCCCCTCTTCCACTCACCTGTCAAATTCATCTTCCTAAAGCACAGAGGGCTGCCTACAATGTTCATCAATCTGACTGAGGCTTTTGATACTGTAAATCGTGAGGACTTGTGAAAGATCATGGAAAATTTGGTTGCCTGGAGAAGTTCATTAGTATTATATGCTAATTTCATGATGGCATGCTTGCCTGGGTTCTAGATAATGGACAATGCTCTTGCACTTCCCTAGTCACCAGTGGAGTGAAACAAGGCTGTGTGATTGCTCCCATGCTCTTTAGCATGATGTTTTCATCAATGTTGCCAGATGTTTTCAAAGAGGACATCAAGGTCAGCTACCATACTGACTATAAATTATGTAACTTGAAAAGGCTACAAGCAAAGACTAACATGGAGAGAAAATTGGTGTATGACTTTTTCTTCTTGGATTATTTTGCATTCAGTGGAGCCTTTGAGGCTAAGATGCAAAAGAATATGGATCAGTCCTCTGCTGTTTGTGCTAATTTAGTCCTTTCAATTAACACCAATCTTTTCTACTTTTTCAAAACATGATTTTAATAATAAGGCCACATATCAATTTAGAATATGTTGTGGAATATGGTACATAGTTGTTTTTGCTGCTGTTTCCCCCATTAAATTATGAGCCCCTTGAGAACAAGTATTGTGTCTTTCACCTTTCTTTACATCCTTGATGTACAGTGAGGCTCTATCCCCAGTGTATACAATGCCTAGCAATTAGTAGGTTCTTCATAAAGCTTATTGATTGATCGACTCTGATAAGACAGGCAAGTTGATATATCATTCATGGATCTGGTCTAACTAGTTGGTAAAATGTTTAGGAATTGTGAGAAAAAAAATGAGTAAACTGCTCAGTGGCACCACTACTGCATATGCATTCAAAGGATATCTGGCAGAAAGACAGGTAGCATAGTCACCAAAATCTTCCTAAAAGTGCTTTTGTGTGTGTGTGTGTGTGTGTGTGTGACAAGAAGACAAAAATAGGTATCCATCCTTTGGGGGGGAAATGGACAAACTGTACTATAAAAATATAGGAGAATATTATAGAGACATTAAAAAAAAAACTAACTTAGAGAAACCAGAGAAGCCATGAATGAAAGAACAGTGAAGTAAATGGAACCAGGAGAACCACATACACAAAGACTACAATAATTTAAATTAAAAATAATACTTAAAGGAAGCTCAACTTTACTTGGTTGTAATGACTGATCTTGGGCCAGGAAACAAGATTATGAAATACAGTTTCTATCTCTCTGTAGAAAACAAAACTTCAGGTGAAGCTTGTTACTGGGTTGTTTGTCTTTCCTGAACTGTTTTCCTTTGTTATAAGGGAGAATTCAATCTGTATCTATCTGTAGTAGGAGTATAAAATCAGGAAATGACTGACATAAAAACAGTTTGCAGGTGACTCAACAATGAAAGGAGCTTCTTATTGAATTTACTTTTTAGTCAGGGCCCTTAGGCAGGTTGATCAAGTAAAGAGAAGTTAACAAACACTTATTAAGGATCTACTATCTGCGCACTGTGCTAAGTGCTGGGGATACCAAGAAAAGCAAAAGATAGTCCCTGCCTTCAAGGATCTCACAATAAAATGGGGGAGACAACATGTAAATAATTATATTAAAACAAGATAGATACAGAATATAGAGATAATCAACAGAGGAAGGCACTAGCATGAAGTGGGGGGCAGAAGAGACTTCTTAGTGAAGTGGGCATTTTGGCTGAGAGTTGAAGGAAACCAGAAAATCCAGGAAGTAGAGATTAAGAGAGAGCATTTCAGGCATGGGGGAGAACATGTGAACATGCCCAGAGTGAGGAGATGGAGTGTCTTGTGCAAGGAGGCCAGTATCTTTAGATATTGCTTCCATTTTAGTGATTCTTTTGACAAAGCCTCTCATGCTATTCTTGTATATAAAATAGAGACATGTGGGCTAGATGACAGTACAGTTTGGTAGATTTGGAATTGTTTGAATGACCAGATGCAAAGAGTCTGATGCCAAAATAGGGATCTGTTTCTTGCCTCAGTACTGTGTGAAATTATTTTTTGTTTTGTTTTATTTGTTTTTGTGGGGCAATGAGGGTTAAGTCACTTGCCCAGGGTCACATAGCTAGTAAGTGTCAAGTGCCTGAGGCTGGATTTGAACTCAGGTCCTCCTGAATCCAGGGCCAGTGCTTTATCCACTGCACCACCTAGCTGCCCCCATGACATTATTAATTAATTTAATAAAGGCAGGGAACACAAATTTGGGATGGATAGCTAACACATTTGTTTCATCAACCGAACAACAAACAAGGAATCTGCTAGATGCTGGATATACTAAGATAAAAATGAAAGAGCCCCAATCTCAAGGAATTTACATTCTGTAGGGGGAAATATGCATATGTAAGTACATATGATATTTCTGTATATGTGTATTTCTATATACACATTTGCACACACATGCATGTATGTATAAAATGCTATACAAGGTGGCACAATGGATAGAATGCATGGCCCAGAATCAGAAAGATCTGAGTTCAAATTCAGCATCATGCATTTCCTAGCTGTGTGACCTTTGGCAAGTCACTTAACTTCTGTCAGCCTCAGTTTCCTCAATTATAAAATGGGAATTCTAATGGCACTTATGTCTCAGAGCTGTTGTGAGGATTAAATGATATACTACTTGCAAAGTGCTTAGCACAATGTACATGGTGGGTGTACATAAGTCATGCCTGCCTTCCTTCCCACATATATGAATGTGTGCATATATGTTTGTGTGTGTGTGTGTGTGTGTATGAGAGAGAAAAAGAGAGAGAGAGAATTTTTTCCAACTGAATTGGTAGATAGAATGTCTTCATCTGGGACCTCCCAGTATCACTGAAATCCCATGTTCATTCTTTATCCTATCCTATAAGGTTCTCGATGAAGAAATTCTCTCTACTAGTTTCTCAGCAATTTATCTGCAACTTATAGTTTTTGAGAATTGTCTAGGGCATTGAAATGTTAAATGACTTGTCCATACCCAAGATGTGTCAGAAGCAGGACCTGAAGCTAGGACTTCTTGGCTCCTGGACCTGCTCACTCTCTATTACTTCATGTTGTCTCTATGAAGAAAGACATACAAAAATACAATATTTCTTACTGGCCATCCCCCATGACTATAATTCTCTTTTCCTTCACCTCTAGTCATAGGTGTCCTGTAGCAGGTCTTTACCTGAACATTTGCAGTTTTCAGTGTGAGTTTTTACAATTTCAGTGTGAGCATTTACACCTTGGAAATCAGCAAATGCTACTAATCAGGGCTTGATTCATTATTTAGTTGATTGTCTAGACTTAAGAAAGTGATAGAGAAAATAATAATAATGCAAATTAAACAAAAGGAGTTGTGTGTACATTTTTTGAGGGGGTGGAGAAGAACTAGTTACTAAATATTGTGTTTTTTAAAATTATTGTGGCTACTGTATTTTATAAATTAATTGATTGCTATTTATATATTAATGACTATTGCACCTGTTTTGGCAGTAAACATTTATTATTAGTTAACATTATGTATCAGTATTTTTTTTGTGGGGCAATGAGGATTAAGTGACTTGCCCAGGGTCACACAGCTAGTAAGTGTCAAGTGTCTGAGTCCAGATTTGAACTTAGGTCCGCCTGAATCCAGGGCCAGTGTTTTATCCACTGAGCCACCTAGCTGCCTCTATTGGTGAAATATTGACTGCATGCCTCCCTAAATTTTCATAGTCTCAGGCCTTCATACTTACATAATCCTAAGAGGAAGAGTGCACACCAAAGGAAAGAATTCCAAGCCAAGGAAGCAGGTCAAGAGAGCCAAGAGCATGACCCCTGCATGAGTCATTGATAGAGGCGGGTCATTATACATTGATCAATTGGTTAGCATCATTCAATTCCATTGGTTGACCTGACTCTACATCATTTGCATCAATCTCCTCCTTTCTACCCACAAAGCCACTACCATAGTTCAGAAGATCACCTTTCAACTCGATTAGAGCAATAACCTTATTGACCTGCTTTTCTCAAGTCTCCTCTTGCTCTAATCCACATTCCAGATAATTAGATACAAAAGTAATTTTCCTACATAGGTCAAATCATTTCATTTTCCTTCTCAACAAACTGAACAACTCCCCATTAGCTCTAGAATCAAGCATAATGCCCCAGCCCCTTTTAATGTTTAAAGCCCTTCAGAATCTGCCCCCAAACTACCTTTCCAGTTTTTTTATACATCAGTCACCTTTACACTCTTTGTGGTTCAGTCAAACTGACTCTCTTACTATTCTTCATATACAGAATTCCATTTCTCATCTCCATGCCTATGCTGACGGTCTATCATGCCTATGATGCATTGCCTTGTTCCTCTGTCTCTTAGACTCAAATTTGGGTAAATTCAGAGTCTATGAATAGGGTCATGGCCCAGGAAATCAAAGAAAGCTTTAAGTCCCACTTCTTGAAAAGGCTGATTTGGAGTGATAAAATGACTTACTCCATTCCAGTCATCCTGACTGCAGTCCATGTGACACATAATACTTGCATGGTGTGTTAAGAAAATATTTGTTTTACTTGATGCCAATAGGAAAGCCATGGCTTTGTCCCGCCCTTCCACAGAACTAGATAGGTGGAGCCAAAGTACCCAGTTTGTTTACCCACTCAGGAGGCTTAAACTTATGGACTCAAAGCCAGAAACACATTGGCAGCAAGGACCCACCTATATATCTGGAGTCCTCAGGAACGAGTGACTTTAAAGAAGACCTGAATTAGAGCCTACAGAGATCCCAGAAGGTATGTCTAATGAGTTCAAATATGATTAAGGTGTTAGCCTAGGTTAAGCTGAATTCTACTTATGAGTAGGGGGTGAAAGAAGGTAGAAATTCTGGGTTTATGTTACCTTGTCCTGCAGGGTAGAAATAAAAAACAAAAACTGTTGAAATTTTGTTGCATTGTTGGTAATAGTGGATGTGTTTACTAAGACCCAGTCCTGTGATAAGGAAGCTTTGTGTTTTCTCAACTTTGTCAATGAGAGAAGGGGTCATCTATAGGGAACAGCTCTGGGCCTTGAAAGAAGAGACTAAAGCTCAAGTCTTATCCTTAATAATTATGTGACCTCAAGCAAATCTTTCTGGGCTTTGGTTTTCCCATCTGTGAAATGGGAGTAATGACAAATATATTGCCTATCTCATAGCAGTATTGGAAAGACAGGCCAATGTGGTACAATTGCAAGAGCGTTGCTTCTGGAGTCAGAAGATCTGGGTTCAAATGCTATCTCTGATACTTCCTAACTGTGTCCCTTCAGGCACATCACTTAACCTTCAGAAGCCTCAGTTTCCTCGTAAGTATGAGGGGATTGAACTGAACTCCTTTCTTTTGCAACAGTCCTATGAAATGAAGCATTGTTACTTTATAAGGGCAGAGAGAAGTCAGGAAGAGAATGGGCATCTCTTGGGACATTGTGGACACCACTCCGAGGAGGCTGATCTTTGGATATTGATGGGATGCTGAGCTAGGTCTGACTCCCTCTCTGAAAACAATTTCAGAGTCTGTGGCAAGGGAGAAAGGGCAGATGAGGTTTCTTCCAAGAGATGCGCTCTTGCACATGGGGAGTAGTAAAAACATAGAATGCTGCTGGCAAGTGACCTGTCACTTATAAATCAGTAAGACCTACCTAATCATTGAAAGTTTTTACACTGAGCTGTTAATGATAAAGGGCTTGTGGAATGGTGGAGAGGATACCACCTCTGGAGTTTGACTGATTCAAACTCAGACCTTCCATCTATCACCTGTGTGGCATTAGACAAGACATTTAACAACTCTGAGCTTTGGTTTTCTCATCTCTGAAATGCAGAATTTGGATTAGATGGTCTCTGGGGCTTTAGCCTAGTGCATGGTACATGCGAAGTCCTTAATAAATGCATCATCGTCATCATTGTCAATCACCATTATCATTGTCGTCACCCTCATTCCAATTCTACAACTCTTATTTTAGCAATACAAGTGAAGTCTAGACAAACTAGAATAGAAATTATTTTGTCTAGCTTTATCGTGAATATATTTTGTAGCAGTCCCATCACTTTGCAGTTCAATTTGTCATTGTTTTCTGTGATATGTTGGATGAGCCATTGATTATTAGGGTTTAATATCATTTGCAAGTGGGTTAAGATTTCAGTCAGGTCAGAATTACATTTGTATGGTTTAATGTTTAAGACTGGCCTGGAAGTTGGGAATACTCCAGTCATTAGTCAGTTAGGTGGTGTGGATATAGCATACTCTACTTGGAATGAGGCCAGATCTTCATTCAAATCTTGACTCAGACATTTAATTAACTATCTGACCCTGAACAGGTCACTCAACCTCTGTCTTCCTTAAATGGGGATAATAATAGTACCTATATCTCAGTGTGTTGTGAGGATCAAAGGAGATAGCATAACCTTAAAGTGCTATATAAATTCTAACTAATATTCTTATTACTATTATTCCTGAGTGAGTAGAGTAATTTCTCTTAGGCCTGGAGTTGTTAAACTTTTCATCTTTAAAAGGTTATTCCTATGACCCACTCAGAGCTCTAATTAGAACAACTAGCTCTCCCCACATAGAGCTAGAAGTAGATTTTTTTTTTTTACCTGGGACAAAACCAGTTGTTTTGTGGGAGGGAATGAGGGGTTGATGGATAGGGAGTGCATGAACATAGTCTGACCAGGAGTGGGGACAGTCCAGCTTCAGTTCCTTCAGGGATTGTGGGAAAATTTGGCTTAGAGATTGGACCCTGCAGCTGCACTGTGCAATAGTGGGGGCTGGTGGTCGATCATGAGTTACAAGGATGATAGCCACTGTGGAAAGGAAGTGTATTCTCCTTTGGGGGAAGTCTTAGATTCACCCAACACACAGGGGCAATGCCCCATTTTTGTTGTGAGGGTTACAGCTCTATCTTTAACTATCCCTGTGAAACTCTCCCCAATGAGCTTTTGGGCACACAGGCAAAAGGAACTATGTGCTATAAAATCTGGAACTTTTTGTCACACAATTTAAAAAAAAATACCCTAAAGGGATTGGATTAGGAAAAGATCATCTAGCCAAGGAAGCCAGGGGTGGGAATTATTAATTAGACCTGGACTTTGTTTTCATAATTGCCACCAACCTGCTCAATCATTTTAGGGCAAGGTTAAACTTCCATGAATCTTAATCTCCTCATTTGTCAGTCAGTCAATAAGCATTTATGAAGCACCTACCATGTGCCAGGCACTGCAGGCAATAGCCAGTTCCTGTTCTTGAGGAGCTAAAAAACTAAGGCAGTAGACAACAAAAAACTATGTACAAACTCTCTAAAGGATAAATAAGAAATAACCCACAGGGAGAAGGGACCAGAATTAAGAAGAATTGGTGGAGAGTGGAGAATAGGTAAAGCAAAGGTGGGGCAGGAGATAGCTAGAGAGAAAATAGTCCTCGGAACATAGTAGGTGCTTAATAAATTGATCGATTTATGCTTGGTCCTAGAGACCTAAGAGTCTGACTAGAGTTTATTGAGTTGATTAATAAGAGAAAAAGAAGAAGGGGGTGTCAACGATCATTCCAAATTTTCAAGCTTGACTGACTGGGAAGTTCATAGTCTCATTGTCACAGACAGGCACTTTGAGTGAGGATGCTGATTTGGGAAGGAAGTTGTCGAGCTGTGTTTCTACTTAGAGTGTTAGTGTCGGCAAGAGCCTAGACCTTCTTCTTAGCTGATAAACTCATTGGAGGCCTCTAAAAGAAGAACTCATTCTCTCTCTCTCTCTCTCTCTCTCTCTCTCTCTCTCTCTCTCTCTCTCTCCCCCTCTCTCTCTTTCTCCCTCTCTCTTTCACTCTCTCTCTCTCCCTCTGTCTCTCTCTGTCTCTGTCTGTCTCTGTCTCTCTGTCTCTCTGTCTCTCTCTGTGTCTCTCTCTCTATCTCCCAGCTGAGTTATAACCCCGGGCATTCTTTCATGAATTCTTCTCAAGCCTAAGCTTCTCTAGTAACTTGAGCCTCTCTTACCAGAGTCATGGCCTGGGCAACCAAAGAAAGCTTTGAATCCCATTTCTCAAATGGATTAAAGTGATAAAATGACTCACTCCATTTCAGCCATCTGTGGAGCTAAGAAAAAGTCTGGTTTTACAAAGTACCATCACCAAAGCTGTGTATGTGACCCTCCCTTACAGAGAAGAAATAACCAGAGCCAAAGTAGCTCGTTTGTCCACTCACTCAGGAGGCTGAGAGTCCCTCCTTGCCTCTGCCTATTAGGATCCCTGATCTCCTTCAAGATGCAGGAGTGTTGAAGTTAATCCCTTATCTCCTACAAAACTAATTTCTATTCAAGTTGAATATGAGGTCTTCCCTGATCTATTCCAGCTTCCTGCAGTTTCCCTGCCAAAATAGTCTTGTTTCTACTTTACATATACCGATAAATGTAGATGCTGTTTCTCTCATTTGAATGGAAGCTCCCTGAGAGGAGAAAGTTTCACTTCTATCTTTTCAGCCCTAACACTTAGCCTACAGGAATCAAGCTGGGGGTCTGTGAAATTAAAAATTATATGTGTGTGTATATGTCTATGTACATAATAGATATGTATATATGCATACACACACACACACATATATATACACATATATAGTTGGTTTCCTTTGTAATCCTATGTATTTTATTCATTTGAAAATATTCTGAGAAAAGGTTCAACAGACTACCAATAACAATAAAATATTTGGGTATAAATATAGCCTTGCATTCCTGTACCAGAAAGCTCAGCAATGGGATCATAACATATCATAACAATAAAACACCAAAAACAATAACAATAAAATAATAATAATTCCTGACCTGGAAAATACCTGGCAAGTATCTAGCAAATAGTAGGTTCTCCATAAATGCTTGTTGATTGATTGAATCCACAACTAATTATATTATATTTACTATGTGCTAGGAATTGTGAGTGTTATGAAGAAGTCTGGGCCCTTCTCTCAAGGAGTTTGCATAAGACATAAAAAGATAACTCAAAATTCAATTCCTTGTATAATAAGCAACATATTAATGAATAAATTCCCTTAGGAGTTCATTGGAGGGAGAACTCAGTGCTGCTAGATTCATCTAGGGATGGTTTATAGACTCATGGATTTAGAGAAGGAATGAACCTTAGAGGTCATAGACCTCTCTCATTTTATGGATGAGGAAACTGAAGCCCAGAGAAGTGATTGGTTCAAGGATACTCTGCTAGAAAGTGGCAAAGACAAAATGCAAACTCAGGAGTGGCAAGACTAGATGACAGAGAGTATAGTGAGGATGAGTTTTCAAATAAATTCAACCAAAATTTGTTGACATTCTTTTTTTTTTTTTTTTTTTGCTGGGCAATGGGGGTTAAGTGACTTGCCCAGGGTCACACAGCTAGTATGTGTCAAGTGTCTGAGGCCAGATTTGAACTCAGGTACTCCTGAATCCAGGGCCGGTGCTTCATCCGCTGCGCCACCTAGCTGCCCCGACATTCATTTTTCTAATATTGATTTTGTGCATCCCCACTTGCTCGCTTGCCCACTTGCCCACTTGCCCACTTGCCCACTTGCCTGATATAAGTAGCAGTTCCCAAACAAGTCCAGAAGAATACTGATCCCATTGTTGAGCTTTCTGGTACATGAATGCCACGCTATTTTATCAAGCTCACTAGGCAATGGGGGACACATCAGGGAAACTCACCTCTGATCATATAGCAACTGAAGAGAGGAATAACCAAGGCCACGTGGAGGGCCACAAACTGAAGTTCTCTTCTTCCTCAGTGGGGCAAAGGCAAAATGCCCCCTAAAGCCTGGAGATCAACACTGACCCTTGTTTCTTTGGTTTTCTCTATGATGGGGCTAAAGTAGTTTCTCTAAGGCCATCAGTAATACTTGTCTTGGCTAGATACTTTTGTGTTTAGCCCAATAGTGTTTGGCTATTTATAAAACATTGCACTAAACTGTCACTGTGAGGACATATCTGTGCCCCCATATTCTGCTTATGCCTTCGCAGCCCACTACAGACAGGATGGTCCTGAGTTTAAACCTCAGCTATGGGATTCTGAGCAAGTAACAACATCTCTAAGTTTATCTGTAAAATGGGCATACTGTCTACCTCAAAGGGCTGTTGTGAATAAGCCTCCTGGCCTTGTCTCACTTTCAAAGGTTGGGGTGGAAGAAACGTTTAGGGTTTAACCAGAGAAGGGTCTCTCTAGTGGTCTGTATGAGGGCAAACTGCTGCTCTTTTTTGGACTTTCCCAAAGCAGGCAACATTGCCCTGGTACCTTGGGGAAGTCTGCCAGGCATCATGGGTATTTGTGTCATCTGCTCTGGGTAATTTTTTTTTTACTCTGGCAAGGGGAGATGCTGTCTCTGCCTTGAAATACTTATTCAAAATTGGCTTCTTTCAAACTCCACTATGGCTCTTTCTATGAGACAAGAGCAAAAATAAAATAATTAAAACATTTTTTATATTTTTATTAGCACTTAAAGGCTTGCAAAGCTCATTATACGCATATGTGATATATCAAACTCAGACACACACACACACACACACACATACACACAAACTCATTTTTACCCTCCCAATGACCCTGGGAGTTAGGTAATATTATTATCCCAGTTTACATCGCAGATGATGAAGTTGAGGTTGAGAAAGATTAAGTGACTTGCCCAGAGTCACATAGCTAGGAAGTGTCTGAGGGAGGATTTGACCTCTTTGACATTTTTTTTTCTGAAAAACTGACTGGAGTTTTGACTGAATGGCTCATATATTTTGGTGATGCAAAACCACAGCCTAAGAGTTTACATTTCAAATATCTTACCTCATCAAATACCAGGGAGGGCAGGGTTCTTGTAGGAGCCAGCAAATGTCCTCATTCTTAGATCAATTTTTTTTTTTTTTGGTCTGGCTCAGGTGAAACTGCAGATGTAGAAACATTCCTGAAGCCTTTTTACAGGAGTCCCCAGAAAGTTTAGGAAGAGTTCACAAGCAACTTAGATTTTCTGACACTGTCCCTGAGAGCACTTGGACTGTGGGGAAACTTGAGTTTTAAGATTAGCAAAGTGAGAGGAAGAACATCATAAGAACATCATGGGGGCAGCTAGGTGGAGCAGTGGATAAAGCACTGGCCCTAGATTCAGGAGGACCTGAGTTCAAATCCGACCTCAGACGCTTGACACTTACTAGCTGTGTGACTTTGGGCAAATCACTTAACCCTCATTGCCCCACAAAAACAAAAACAAACACCCCCCCACAAAAACACCATAAAACACACACAAAAAACCCCCCCAAAACCCCAAACCCAAAAAACAACAAGGACATCACAAGAACAACCCACCTGATTCAAAATGACAACTCTTTTCAAATCCAACCAATATGAGAAACAGGCTTGTAAATAAATATAACTTTTTTTTTGTCTGTCTGCCTATCCATTTAAATCTATATCTATATCTTCTCTTTCTGGTGGAAAGAACACTAGATTGAGGTCTAGAGGTCTTGAGTACCTCAGATATTTTAGCTATGCAATGATAGATAAATCTCTCTGAGCCAAAGTTTCCTCATTCCTAACCCCTCTTAATTCTAGGGCCTTATCTTTGTTAATTATTTCCTATTTCTCTTGTGTGTAGTTTGTTTGCATTTATTTGTTTGCATATTGTCTTCCCCATTAGATGGGAAGCCCCCTGAAGGCAGGGACTGTCTTTTGCCTCTTTTTGTATCCCCAGCATTTAGCACAGTGCCTTGCACATAGTAGACACTTAATAAATGCTTATTGATTGATCTATAAAATGTGGATAAGAATACTTATAGAACCTAGGTCGTAGAGTTGTTTTGGTGATCAAAGAAAATAATATATGTGAAGAACTTTGTAAACATTAAAGTGCTATATAATTGTGAACTGCTCATTGTTATTGTTATTGATCCTTCCTTTTTAAAGAGGACCAAAGACATCAGGAAAGTGACCTGACCTGCACATGAATTGGATTTAAGCAAGGCAGAACTGAGCAAAGTCATCAGTTTCTTTCCACTTGGGGCACCATATCAGCTATTAGTATTATATTATTGGAAGGCATTGAATCCTAATGCTTAGAGAAATGACATTGGAGTCAGAAAGAACTGGATTCAAGTCCTGTCTCATAAACTTACTAGCTCTGGGATGTGAGCAAGTCACCTGACCTCTTGGTGTTTGAGACAACTCTCCAAGAACATAAGTTAGAGATGATTTGCCAAAGTACATCAGGAGAGGGTGTCTCCACATTGGAAGTTTCTTATACCAATGCAATCACAGACTGTTGTTATATGGATGTGCCACCAAACGCCTTTGTGATCACTATGGAGAACACTCAGTATAGAGTCCAAGTCAAAGTGGGACTCCACAGAAATGGGGAGATCCTTCAGATTCTTCTGTTTGAAGATTACCTTGATCTGATGACATCATGCCCTGGAACATTGCAAGCCCTCTGGATGATATCTACAATCACTAAAAAGAGTGTTGTTTGACTATCCAACCTAGATAAATAATATCTAATGTGTCAGACCATGATATGGAGTTGAATGGACAACCTACAGTGCCTTACTCACAGTGGTATGGAGGTCCCCCATGGTTCTTGAAGGTTATGGTAATGGAACACAGGTTCGGTCGGCCCAATTATTATGGAAAGATTGAGAGTGCAGACATGGCAGTAGACTATATATCTATTGTCCAGGGATCAGCCTAGCCAAGTGGATTGTAGAGCAGTGAATTCTTCAGCCACAATAACTCTTTAAGATCATTTATTAACTAAGAGAAATGATGTACTTTGTATCATTGGAAGGAGTATTCACACATGTATTTATTGTGACCAGCTGGTAACCTTTATATTGTTGTAGTTTCTTTGTCCTTTGTTCTTGAAGAGGACCAATGACACAAGGAGAGTGATGTCTAGACTTGCGAGTGAATTTTTATCTCCCTCTCTTTATCTCTCTTTGTCCCTCTCTCCTTCTACTTCTCTCTCTCCCTCCTTCTCTTGCTTCCCTCTCTCTGTCTCCCTTCCTTTCTCTTTTCTTTTCTTCCTCCCTCTCTCCCCTTGTCTTTCTCCTCTCTCCTTCCCCCTCCCCGTCTCTCCTCCAGAATCATAAGAGTCCAGTGGCAAGACACAGGTTAGGATGACTGGTCATGGCCCAGGATGCATTGGAGACCTTGGACTTCTAAGGCTAAGGTCTTTTCCAGGTCTCAATTTGTCTGAAGCAACACCCATTTAGTGATTAAAGGCTAAGTAAGAATTGAGACAAAAAGATGACCTAATTTGCTTTCATAAAATCAGTCTGACAGGGGAAGACCCTCTGAGTTTCTGGCTAGAACAGAAACAATTGCTATTTACACTCACTCTGAGCCATCAAAACCCAAACAAATGAGCAAGGGAGACTTGGGGGAGCCTATTATTGGCCAATCAGTGAGAGCCAGGGTGATTTGGGTTTAGAGGCATCATCAATTAACTCAATTTGAATCCCAAATTGACAAAGCCTGGTTTTTCAGAGCTATATTACAAGAAATCATTAATGAAAACCAAATGAAACAAAAGAGTTTTTGCCCAATTTTTAACCTGGAGATAATCCAGAGGATGGCAGACAGTATGAAGAAGGATCTAGGGGTGTTCAGCCTGAAGAAGAGGTGACATGACAGATACAATGGCCATCTTCAAGTAACTGAAGGGCTGTTGTGGATGAGGGATTAAACTAGTTCTGCTTGGCCCCACTGGACATAAATAGAGGAACTGCATAGAAGCCAAAAAGAAGCAAATTTGGGCTTGATGTAAAGGAAAAATTCCTAAAATTGAAGCTGGTCTAAAACCAAATAGGCTGTTTTTAGTGGGAATTCCCTCAATGAGGATTTTCAAACAAAGTCGGGATGATTGTTTGTTAAGCATATCATAGATGGGATTCTTTTGTAGGGTCAGGTTGGACTAAATGACCTATGAGATCCCTTCAAAGTCTGTGATTCTGTGAAACTGGATGTAAACCATATCCTTGTACTGAAGAATTTTATAGAGGTAAACATCCACTATGAGTTCCTTGAAACACCCTGGTGGTGACTCAGAACTGTGGAAGGAGGAGGTGAACCTGGGCTGACTGTTGAACCCAGGAGACCTTGTATATTTGGTCACCACATTGAGCAACAGAAATTTTTGTTCATCCTTACAAGTCACAAGGAAGGACACCTTGTATTGTGGGTATAGGCCTTTATAACTTGGGTATGCTTTCTTACATTTGGTTTTAAGTACTCATATAAGAGATAAAGAGAGACAGAGACAGAGACAGAGACAGAGACAGAGAGAAAGTGAAGGAGAGATATGGGGAGCAAGATAGGGAGAGATGGGGAGGGGGAAAGAGAGAGGAGAAAGACAAGGGGAGAGAGGGAGGAAGAAAAGAAAAGAGAAAGGAAGGGAGACAGAGAGAGGGAAGCAAGAGAAGGAGGGGGAGAGAGAAGTAGAAGGAGAGAGAGAAGAAGTAGAAGGAGAGAGGGACAAAGAGGGATAAAGAGAGGGAGATAAAAATAAAAGAGAGGAGGAGTCAGATAGAAAGGGTAGGGAAGAAGAGAGAGAGGGAAGGGAAAGAAGGAGGGAAAGGAGAAAGACTGACAGAGAGAGACAAAGATGAAGAGAGGGAGATAGAGAGGAAGATAGGAAAGAAAGAGAAGGAAGTGGAGATACACAGAGAGGATAGAAATAGAGAGGGGGAGGGAGCAATAGAGGAAGAGAGAGAGAGGAGGGGTGGAAGAAGGGAAGAGGAGAAATGGTACTGATCTGGAGTATGCCCTAATAAAGGACCCATATTAGGAACAGAAACTTGGAGGAAATAAAAAGCCCACATTAAAGAATGCCTTTATGATCTATATTATTTGTCTTCCCTATTGTAATGGAAGGGGTATGGGTCACACAGATTCTTCCCTTCCTAAGTAGTTTCCAGAGCACAAGACTAGTCTGACCAACCAGTGTATCAGGAGAGAAATATTGAGGAGCAAAAGACAAATTGCAAGCATTATTAATTTAATTTAATTTCAATTCAATTCAATTCCTAAAACTAGACACCTAGAACCAGAAGAGATCCCTGAAATCATCCAGTGCAAAAGCTGTCTTACATATCAGGAAACTGAGGCTCAGAGAATTGACTTCCACAGGATCATTCCAGTTGTCTGACTCAAAATCCAGAATTTTTTTTGCAGTGCCTCACACTGTTTCCTAATCACTTTAACAAGGTTTTCCTTTTTTGGGCCTATTAGGTTTACCTATTAGGGAAGCAACATGGTATGGTGACTAAAGAGATGATCTTTAAATCAGGAAGACTTCTATTTTAATTAACCTCAGTTACAATGGGACCTTAGGAAAGTCACAACCTATCTGATTAGAAAACCTCAGGTTATTCATCTCTAACATAGGGAGAATATTGACAGGGTTATATGAGAGCACATAGATCAAATTCTTGGCAAACCTCACAACACCAACAGACATAGGAGCTATTTTCTTGATATTAGCCATTATATAAAAGGTGGATCTGCCATGCTCAAGGAGACTGGTTATTATGTGTATTAGGTAATAGAGAATATGTATCTAGACAGGATATGATTAAGTGCCAAAATTTCACCTCAACAGTGAATATGATAGGAAATCCTAAGAAGAGAAATAAGTATGAGTCAATATAGTCAGGAGGGCAGCTCAGTGGTACAGTACAGTGCAATCAGGAAGACTCATCTTCCTTATTTCAAATCTGGTCTCAGCTGTATGGTCTTGGACTTGTCATTTAAGCCTGTTTGCCTCATTTTCCTTGTTTGTAAAATGAGCTGGAAAAGAAAATGGCAAACCAGTCCAGTATCATTGCCAGGAAAATCCCAAATGGGGTCATGGAGAGTCGGATATGACTTAAAAATGAATGAGCAACAACAACAACAACAACAACAACAACAACAATGTAGGGAAGACTTCATAAAGGAGGTGGGAGTCAGGAAGACATGGGTTAAAATTCTTACTTACTCACTTATTAGCTCTATGACCCCAAGGAAATCCCTTCATACTCTCTGAGCCTCAGTTTTCTCATCTAAAAATGAGAAAGTGGACCTTGATGACCTCCAAGGTCTCTTCTGATTTTAAATCTATGATCCTATGAATGAGTCCACTATAGGAAACCAAATACCAGGAAACAGCCTAGCATAGCTATAGTAAGCCAGGATGAGTAGGTGTCATTTAGTCAGTCTGAATGTGTTCACAATTTGGGAAGGGTTACTGATTTTGAATAAGTTTTTTTCAGTCAATCTCCCCCAACACAATAATATCGTATTTGAATTCTATAGTCATAAAACAAAAAGGAAACCAATTATATTGAAATATAATAATAAAAATATTTTTAAAAAGTAAGTCCTGGACCCCAGATTAAGAACTACTACATGTAAGGATTTTTAAGGGCAAAGATGGTAGAGAGAAGCCAGGAAGTTGCCTGAGCTTTCCCGTGTTTCCCCCCAAAATAACATTAAATTAAGCTTCTAAACAGATTCTGGAACTATAGAACCTACAAAAAGACAGAGAGACACAATCCTCCTACTTGAGATAATTTAGAGGATTTCAGGAAAGGTCTGTCTCACCTGAGGGAAAGGGGAGGGAGGCTCAGCCCTGCTTGGCTCAGCTGGCAGCTCAACACAGCTGCAACTAGACACAGCTGAGAGTGGGGCAGCTCAGAGCTGGAAGAAGCTAGCAACAGTGACCCCCATGCCCCAGGAGCAGACTTCAACTTTATAAGTTTAAATATAGGCTACATCATGAACAAGAAACAAAAAAGGACACTTACCATTGACAGCTACTGTGGTGAAAGGGAAGACCAAAACTCAAACTCAGATGAGTTTGTCAAAATGCCTACAAAATGCCTACTCAAGTAGGAAGAGGATATTGTCTCAAGACCAAAAAGCCTTTGAAGAGATCAAGAAGGCTTTTAAAAACCAAATGAGAGAGGTAGAAGAAAAAATGGAAAAGGAAATGAGAGAAATGAGAGTTATGCTGGAAAAAGAAGCACAAAAATTGACTAATGAAAACAATTCCTTAAAAAATACAGTTGGTCAAATGAGAGAAAAAATTGGCCAAATGGGAGAAAAGAATGGCCAAATGGAAAAAGAGGTGCAAAAGTTTACCGAGGAAAATAATGCCTTAAAAATTAAAATTGGGCAGATGGAAGCTAGTGACTCCCTGAGACACCAAGAATCTGTCAAGCAGAATCAAAAGACTGAAAAAATGGAAGAAAATGTGAAATACCTCATTGGAAAAACAACTGACTTGGAAAATAGATACAGGAGAGATAATATGAGAAGTATTGTACTACCTGAAAGACATGATCAAGAAAAGAGTCTAGACACTATATTCCAGGAAATTATCAAGGAGAACTGCCCTGATATTATAGAATCAGAGGATAAAATCATCATTGAAAGAATCCACTGATCACCTCCTGAAAGAGACCCCAAAAGGAAAACTTCAAGGAATATTGTAGCCAAACTCCAGAATTGTCAGGTGAAGGAGAAAATACTCCAAGCAGTCAGGAAGAAATCATTTAAATATCATGGAGCCACAGTCATGATTGCACAGGACCTGGCAGCTTCAATATTAAAGGATTGCAGTGCTTGGCATATGATATTCAGGATGGCAAAGGAGTTTAGATTACAACCAATAACCTGATGGACATTCAATGAAATAGGAGACTTTTAAGGTTTTCTGAGAAAAAGACCAAAATTGAACAGAAAATTTGATCTCCAAATATAAGACTCAAGAGAATTATAAAGAGGTAAACAAGGGCAGGGTGGGGGAATGGGGGGGGGTGGGTTCAATGATGTTAAACTGCTTATATCCCTATGAGGGAGGATAATACTTTTAACTCTTGGGATCTGTATCTCTATTAAGGTATTGGTATTAAACTGACTTTGATGTGATGATGTAAAGAAACTTAAGGGGAAGAGTAAAAGAAGACTAGGGGGAGGAGAGGAAGGGGGAGGTTGAATGGGGTTAATTACATCATATGAAGAAGCACAAAAAGAACCCATTACAATAGAGGGAAAGAAGGGAGGGGTGAGCATTGTTGCAACCTTACTCTCATCAGATTTGGTTCTGGGAGGGAATAAAACACAATCCCATTTGTATAAAGGAATTTAGCCTACTCTTTAAGGAAAGAAAAGGGGAAGGGGGAAAGGGTGGTATTGATAAAAGGGAGGGCAGATTGAGGGAGGCAGTGGTCAGAAGCAAAACACTGGTCAGGAGGAACAGGGTGAAAGAAGGGAAAAAAGAGTACAAACAAAGGGGGAAAGAGGATAGAGGGAAATAAACAGTTAATAATCTTAACTGTGAATGTGATTGGGATGAACTCTCCCATAAAATGGAAGGGAATAGTAGAATGGATTAAAAATCAGAATCCTACAATATGGTGTTTACAGGAAAAACATGTGAAGCAGAGAGATAAACACAGAGTAAAGGTAAAAGGTTGGAGCAGAATATTTTATGCTTCAGTTGAAGTGAAAAAAGCAGGGTAGCAATTCTTATCTCAGACAGAGCAAAAGCAAAAATTGATCTAATTAAAAGAGATAAGGAAGGAAACTAAATCTTGCTAAAAGGTACAATAGATAATGAAGTAATATCAATACTAAACATGTATGTACCAAGTAGTATAGCATCCAAATTTTTAGGGGAGAAGTTAAATGAGTTACAAGAGGAAATAGACAGGAAAACTATAGTAGTGGGGGATCTGAACTTTGCCCTCTCCGAATTAGATAAATCTAACCACAAAATAAATAAGAAGTTAAAGAGGTGAATAGAATATTATTAAAGTTAGATATGATAGATGTCTGGAGAAAACTGAATGGGGATAGAATGGAATATACCTTTTTCTCAGCAGTACATGTCACATACTAAAAAATTGACCATGTATTATGGCACAAAAACCTCATAGCCAAATGTAGAAAGACAGATATAGTATATGCATCCTTCTCAGATCATGATGCAATAAAAATTACCTGTAACAAAGAGCTATGGAAAGGTAGAATGAAAATTAATTGGAAAATAAATAATCTCATCCTAAAGAATGAGTGGGTCAAACAACAAATCATAGAAATAATCAATAACTTAATCCACAAGAATGACAATAATGAGACAACATACCAAAGCCTATGGGATGTAGCCAAAACAGTGCTTAGGGGAAATTTTATATCTCTAAATGCTTACATGAATAAAAAAGAGAAAGAGGAGACCAAAGAATTGTGCATGCAACAAAAAAGCTAGAAAAAGAACAAATTAAAAATCCCCAATTAAATACTAAATTAGGAATCCTGAAAATTAAAGGAGAAATTAATAAAATTGAAAGCAAGAAAACTATAGAATTAGTCAATAAAACTAAGAGCTGGTTTTATAAAAAAAATAAAATAAATAAAACTTTGGTTAATTTGATTTAAAAAAAAAGAAAGCCAAATTACCAATATCAAAATTAAAGGGGTGAATTTACCACAAATGAAGTAGAAATTAAAGCAATAATTAGGAGCTATTTTGCTCAACTGTATGCCAACAAATTTGACAATCTAAATGGAATGTATGAATATTTACAAAAATACAAATTGCCCAGGTTAACTGAAGAGGAAATAAAATCCTTAAATAAGCCCTTATTAGAAAAAGAAATTGAATAAGCCATCAATGAACTCCCTAAGAAAAAATCTCTAGAGCCAGATGTGTTTACAAGTGAATTCTACCAAACATTTAAAGAACATTTAATTCCGATACATTACAAACTAATTAGAAAAGTAGGTTAAGAAGGAGCTCTACCAAATTCCTTTTATGACACAAATACGGTGTTGATACCTAAACCAGGCAGAAACAAAACAAAGAAAGAAAATTACAGACTAATTTCCCTAATAAATATCAATGCAAAAATCTTAAATAAAATATTACGAAGGAGATTGCAGCAAGTGATCACCAGTATAATACACTATGACCAGGTGCGATTTATACCTGGAATGCAAGGCTGGTTCCACATTAGGAAAACTATCAACATAATCAACCACATCAATAAGAAAACTAACCAAAATCATATGATTATATCAATAGATTCAGAGAAAGCTTTTGAAAAAATACAACACTCATTCCTATTAGCAAACACTAGAGAGTATAGGAATAGGTGGAGCTTTCCTTGAAATAGCAAGCAGTATCTACCTAAAACCATCAGCAAACATTATATGTATCAGAGATAAGTTAGAGGCATTCCCAATAAGATCAGGGGTGAAACAGGGACGTCCATTATCACCTCTATTATTTAATATTGTACTAAAAATGTTAGCCATAGCAACCAGAGAAGAAAAAGGAATTAAAGGAATTAGAATAGGCAAGGAGGAAACAAAACTTTCACTCTTTGCAAATGATATGATGCGATACTTAGAGAATCTTAGAGAATCAATTAAAAAACTGCTTGAAATAATTAACGACTTTAGCAAAATTGCAGGATATAAAATAAATGCACATAAATCATCAGAACTTCTATACATGACCAACAAAGATCAGCAGCAAGAGGTAGAAAGAGAAATTCCATTTAAAGTAATGGGAGACAATATAAAATACTTGGGAGTCTACCTGCCAAGACAAATTCAGGAACTCTATGAACACAATTACAAAATACTTTTCACACAAATCAAATCAGATCTATGTAATTGGAAAAATATCAATTGTTCATGGGTAGGCTGAGCTAATATAATAAAAATGACAATTATACCTAAATTAATTTACCTATTCAGTGTCATACCAATCAGACTACCTAAAAATTATTTTATAGAGTTAGAAAAAATAATAACAAAATTCATCTGGAAGAACAAAAAGTCAAGAATATCAAGGGAACTAATGAAAAAAATGCACAGGAAGGTGGGCAAGTCATACCAAATTTGAAGTTATACTATAAAGTGGCAGTCATCAAAACTATTTGGTACTGGCTAAGAAATAAAGTGGTGGATCAATGTAATAGGTTAGTCACAGGAGATATAGTAGTAAATTACCATAGTAATCTACTGTTTGATAAACCCAAAGACTCCAGTTTCTGGAATAGGAACTCAGTATTTGACAAAAACTGCTTGGAAAACTGGAAGATATTATGGCAGAAACTAGGTATAGATCAACATCTTATACATTATAAAAATTAAGGTCAAAATGGTTTCAAGATTTAGACATAAAGAGTGATACCATAGATAAATTAGGAGAAGGAATAATTTACCTCTCATATCTATGGAGAGGAAAACAATTTATTTTCAAATAACAGATAGATAATATTATGAAATGCAAGATGGAAAGCTTTGATTACATTACATTAAAAAGGTTTTGTACAAACAGAAGCAATGCAGCCAAAATTAGAATGGAGGCAGAAAACTGGGAAACAATTTTTACAGCCAGTATTTCTGATAAGGACCTCATTTCTAAAATATATAGGGAACTAAATCAAATTTATAGGAATTTAAGTCATTCCCCAACTGAGAAATGGTCAAAGGATATGAACAGGCAGTTTTCTGATGAAGAAATAAAAGCTATTAATTGCCATATGAAAAAATGCTCTAAATCACTATTGATCAGAGAAATGTAAATTAAAACAACTCTGAGGTACCACCTCACACCAGAAGAGGAAAATAATAAATGTTGGAGAAGCTGTGGAAAAATTGGAACACTAATGCATTGTTGGTGGAGCTGTGAACTGATCCAACGATTCTGGAGAGCAATTTGGAACTATGCCCAAAGGGCTTTGGTACTGTCATACCGTTTGATCCAGTGGTACCACTGCTAGGTCTGTATCCCAAAGAGATCATGGAAAAAGGAAAAGGACCCACATGTGCAAAAATATTTAAAGCAGCTCTCTTTGTGGTGGCAAAGAACTGGAAATCGAGGGAATGCCCATCAATTGATGAATGGCTAGACAAGTTGTGGCATATGAATGTAATAGAATACTATTGTGCTGTATGAAATGATGTCCAGGAGTTCAGAGAAAACTGGAAGGACTTACACGAACTGATGCTGAGTGAGAGGAGCAGAACCAGGAGAACATTGTACATAGTAACAGCAACATTGTGTGATGATCAACTGTGATAGACTTAGCTCTTCTCAGCTATACAATGATCTAAGACAATTTCAAAGAACTCATGATAGAAGATGTTCTCTACCTCTGGAAAAAAGAACTGTGGAGTATGAATACAGATTGAACTGTACTGTTTCTACTTTTGTGCTGGTTTTTTCTTATTTTTTGAGGTTTTTCCTTTGTGTTCTGATTCTTCTTTCACAAGATAACTAATGCAGAAATATGTTTAATGTGATTGTACATATATAACCTATATCAGACTGCTTTCCATCTTGGGGAGGAACGAGGGAAGGGAGGGTGGGCGAAAAATTTGGAACTAAAAATCCTATGAAAACAAATGTTGAAAACTATCCTTATATGTAACTGGAAAATAATAAAATACTTTTATTTATTAGAAAAAAAGGGGAAAAGGTCTTTAAGGGCCCTTCTAATTTCAATGAAGCCAAATATATAATATTTCAAATAGCAGTGGCCAGTGAAAATATAACCATAAATAATTATACCTGTGCAAAGTTATACTGGATGTCCCAAAAGTCTTAGTGCAGTTTTAAGCTATCAAAGTTTGGATATCTTAAAACTTCACTAAGACTTTTGCAACATCCCTTATACTCAGCAGAGTTAAAGGGATATCAGATGTTTGACATGTGGGGGCCTGGTAGACTAATCACAAGGAAGGTGCAAAAGGCTTATGCCTGCAGCTCCACAGTCCAGCCATACCAGCCTAAATTCATGTTCCTCATATATAAGACATGAACTCCCACCTCTTGTACCTTTAACCTTTCTATTCCCCTGGGCCTGGAATGTGTTCCCTTCTCACGGTTGCTTCTTAATTTCCCTGGTTCCCTTTAAGACTCAGATCAAATGCTACCTTTTTACAAGAGGTTTTTCCTTCACTCCCCCACCCACTCCAGCTGCTAATGTCTTTCCTTATAGGACTACCTTGTATTGCCTCTCTGTGTATATTATATGTGTCTATTTGGTAAAGGCATACCTTGTTTTATTGTGCCTTGTTTTATTGGGCTTCACAGATATTGCAGGGGATTTTTTATTTCATGTTGTTTTACAAATGGAAGGTTTGTGGCAACCCTGAGTAGAACAAATTTATCAGCACCATTTTTTGGGTGCTCACATTATGTCTCTGTATCACATTTTGGTAATTTGCACAATATTTCAAACTTTTTCATTATTATTATACCTGTTATGGTGATCTATAATCTTTGATCTTTGATGTTACTATTATAATTGTTTTGGGGTACATGAACTATGCCCATAAAAGATGGCAAACTTAATAAATGTTGTGTATATTCTGACCTATAGTTCCCCATCTCTCCCTCTCCTTGGGCCTGCCCATTTCCTGAGACACAACAATATTGAAATCAGGTCAACTAATAACCCTACAATGACTTCTAAGTGATCAAGTGAAAGGAAGAGTCAATCAATGAGGCAAACTTCATTGTTCATATTTTAAGAAATTGCCACAACCACCCCAACCTCTAGCAACCACCACCCTGATCAGTCAGTGCCATCAATATCAAGGCTAGACTTACACCAGCAAAAAAAAGATTACAACTTGTTGAAGGCTCAGAAAATCATTAGCATTTTTATCAATAAAATATCTTTTAAATTAAGGTATGGACAGTTTTTAGGTATAATACTATTGCACACTTAATAGACTTAGTAGTATAGCTTAAACATAACTTGTTTTGTTTTGTTTTTTTGTTTTGTTTTTGTTTTTGTTTTTTTTAGTGAGGCAATTGGGGTTAAGTGACTTGCCCAGGGTCACACAGCTAGTAAGTGTTAAGTGTCTGAGGCCGTATTTGAACTCAGGTACTCCTGAATCCAGAGCTGGTGCTCTATCCACTGCGCCATCTAGCTGCCCCAAACATAACTTTTTTATGTAGTGGGAAACCAAAATAAAAATTTGAATGAATCGCTTTATTGCAATATTCATTTTATTGTGGTGATCTGGAACTGAACCTATATTTTCCCTGAGGTATGCCTATATATGTTGTCTACCCCATTAAAATTTAAGCTCCCTAAGGACAGAGACTACATTTTTTATCCACAGTGCTCTTTGTAAGCACTCAATAAATGCTTATTGATTTATTGATGAGAGAATTTAAGGAAAGAAAGGGCAGAATTTGGCAGAAAGGATAGGGAGGACACAGAGACTTAGATTCTTGTCATAACTACTAATTTAGTTGTCTACTGTTAACAAATCTCCTAATCTATCTAAACCTCAGCTTTCTCATCTATAAACTAAGGGGATTTAATAAGTGTCCTTCTAGTTCAAATTTCCATGCTGATCTTTGGAGGCAGTAGGGAATCATGGAAAGAGCATTGGAGTTGGAGTTGTTCAACTAGGGTTAGAACTTTTGGTTCTCCTTATTAACTGTGTCCATTAAAAATTCACTTTGCTTCTTGGACCTCTGTTAATCTGTGAAATTAAGTGGTTGGCCTCTTAGTTCCCATTTAGCTTTAAATATTATAATGTTATAATTCAAAAGCAGAAGTCAGGTGTGATATAGAAGCAAGGCAAGGCAACACACATTTATTGAATGCTTCCTATGTGCTAGGCACTGTACGAAGCAACAAAGACACACACACACACACTCACGCGTGCAAAAAAAGAAACATAAGTACTGCCCTTGAGGGGCTTACATTCTGGTGGGCAAGATGACATGTAAAAGGGAGCTAAGGAGGTAGAGAGGATAAAAACTGTCACTGGTGGTGAAATCCAGTCAGGAGAGTTAGAAGCACAGTTGGGAAGAGAACAAAGTGTGGGTGGCTTAGACCTCTCCCTCTATACAAAATGGAGGCCCTGTGAGAAACTCATCAATGGGCAAAGGTTGCGGCAAGAATAGTGGAAGGATATTTCAGTGAGAAAGTTCCATGGTGGGAAGACAATTGCATCATGGTTAGTTACGAAGTCTTCAGAGTCAGAAACATAGCTGGGAGGGGAAGGACAGCAAGTGAGAAGGACCTGAGGATGTTCCCTCTCCATCACAGACCTAAACTACACCAGATATAAGAATTTCTTTTCTTTCTCTTTCTTTCTTTCTTTCTTTTTCTTTCTTTCTTTCTTTCTTTCTTTCTTTCTTTCTTTCTTTCTTTCTTTCTTTCTTTCTTTCTTTCTTTCTTGCTTGCTTGCTTGCTTGCTTGCTTGCTTGCTTGCTTGCTTTATTGCTTTCTTTCCTTTTTTCCTTCTTTCCTTCCTCCCTTCCTCCCTTCCTCCCTCCCTTCCTCCTTCCTTTATTCCTGGCAATCAGGGTTAAATGACTTGCCTAAGATCACAGAGCTAGCATCTGAGGGCAGATTTGAACTCAGGTCCTCCTGATTCCAATGCCAATGCTCTAGGCTATTGCTACTCAGCAGACTGTTTGACAACAAATTTTAGGTAGTCCCAGTCTCAAACCCACTAAAAGAACTTCAACACTGGCTTTCCTGCCCCTGAAAGGAGAGTGATTCCCTTACTTTGGAATCATGGAGCAGTAGAGGAGGACCCATTGAGGGACTCCGATTTGAAAGGTTATTTTATGAGCAGCCTGGAGCAGTGAAAAGACTACTAGGTCTGGAGCCAAAAGAGCTAGGTTTAAAATTTGTTTTTACCACTTTCTGTGTCACCTTGGACAAGTCACTTAACTCTTATGGGCCTCAGTTTCCTCATCTGAAAAAAATGAAGGGAATGGATTAAATAGCCTTAAGTTTCCTTTTGTGATGGCTAGGTGGCACAGTGGATAGAGTGCCAGGCCTGGAGTCAGGAAGACTCAAACCTCCTGAATTCAAATCCAGCCTCAGATACTTAAGCAGCTGTGTGACCCTGAGCAAGTCACTTAATCCTTTATGCCTCCATTTCCTCATCTGTAAAATGAGCTGGAGAAGAAAATGACGAACTGCTCCAGTATCTCTGCTGAAAAAAACCCCAAATTGGGTCATGGAGAGTCAGACACAATTGAAACAACTAAACAACAGAACAGGTTTCATTTTAGCTCTAAATCTGTGATTCTGTATGTAAGGGGACCTAGACTTGGCAATCCGATCACTTTACAAACCGTTAGCTTGAGAGTTTTCTCTGATCACACTGACAGGAGCATTATCCTCTAATAAAATCAAGGATCCTATCACTCCTCTATGGTATGAAATTAAGACCTTTGGCTGATAACATTTGAAGTCAGTCAGTCGGTCCCTTTTAAAATAGCTTTTTTCTGTCCTCAAGCCATCATTCCCTCTTTCTCCTCCATCTCAAATGAAAAAAAAAATATATTTGTTAAGAGTAAGAATCTGAATCTGTGATTTCATTAGGATAGGTAACTTCTAGTATGATAACTCCATCCACAATGCTGATAACTTAGAGTCTTAGAGATATCTGGGGCACCAAGAGGTGAAGTGACTTGCCTATGATCTCACAGCCAGTATTTGTCAGAGACTGACCTTGAACCCAGATCTTCCTGACTCTAAGGCCTTCCTTTAATTCATTCTACCACACCGAAAAATTATAACTGTGAAAAAAACCCAAACTGACCTTTCACAATTCATTTCAGGTACTTGAAGACCAGTTAACAAGTGTCCTTGTGGATTATCAACTGTTAGAAACAACCCTCTCAAGCTAACCAGTCATGTCTTTGTGCTCATTCCTGATGGGAAGAAGTCCCAAGAGTCATGATACCCTTTTCAGGAGGGAATCCTTTGGAAGGACCTATCAACAGCCATACCAAGACTATGAAACCTTACTGGAAACATGCCTTAGGAACAATTGCCTCTTTGAGGATAACAACTTTCCAGCTGACATCAGCTCCATAGGCAGAGGGAACCTGCTGCAGAAGCTGCCCCAGAACCTGCAGTGGAAGAGACCTACTGTGAGTGAGTTCCCGACTTGTTAAAAGAAGGGCATGTCTTTTCAAATGGAACTCTGTATCTATTTGGGACCTTTCTTTGGAGGAGCTTGGGAAATTTCACTTTCCAGTGTTCATTGGAGATAGAAAAGAAAGAACTAGTTTTGGTATCAGACCATCTGGGGTTGAGTTTCCTTTCTTACAAATAACTTGTGCCATCTCAGGAAAGTCACTTAATTTTTTTGGAGCCTCAGTTTCCTCATCTATAACTAGGGAGATAATACGTGCATTACTTCACATAATGGTGAGAAACACCTTGGTAAATATTAACACTATAAATCACGATAACAACTAGCATATGTGATCACTTTAAAGTTTAATAGCTAACAATTTGTGTTATTTGTTAAGTTTATTTTTTAAATAATAGGTAACAATTACATAGTGCTTAAAGGCCTACAAGGTATATTATGTATAATATCTCATTTCATCCTCGTGACAATGCTGTGAGGTCTTTATCATCCTTGTTTTACAGATGAGGAAACTGAGTCTAAGAGAGCTTAAAATAAATGACTTGACACATAAGTAAGTAAGTAAGTAACTAGGTAGGTAGGTAAGTAAGTAAGCAAGTAAGTAAGCTAGTAAGTCTCAGAGGTAGGATTTGAACTAAGGTATTCCTAAATCCAAGTATAATGCACAAGTCATTACACCAAGCTTCCTCTTCTCTGGCAAATGAATTACATATATTAACTTATTCGAGTCTGACAACAACATTAAGAGGTAAATGCTATTGTTATTATTATTCCTCTTTCACAGATGAGAGAACTGAGGCTGAGAAAGGATAATTAACTTGTCCATGGTCATATAGATAATAAATATCAGAGACCACTAACTTCTGCCTGAAGACAACCAGTGAAGGAGAGCTTGCTGCTTCCCAAGGCAACCCTTCCACTTGGCTATACCTTTAACTATCAGGAATCTTTTCTCCCATATATTCACCTGACACCTGCCTCCTGGCACATTCCATCCATTGCTTCCAGGGGACCAAGCAGAACAACTCTAATAATATTCCTTTCACCTTGAAAAGAGTTTGGTGAATGAGTAAGAGATGACTATAACCTTGATGCCTTCTCCAACTCAGAGGAGAGAGTCAGAATTTGAGAGTTACGGGAGTCTCAGAGGTAATTTACTCCAACCCTTGCATGGAAAGGCCCACCCCACAGTCCAGCAGAGGAAGAGGATGCTGTAGATCATTCAGGGCAGGGAGAAGTAAAGACCATATACTTCAGAAATGCTACTATTATTGCCAGAACCTCAAGGAAAATGAATTTCTGGGGCTAATACAATAGTATTATCATCATAATATAACATCGTAATAATAATATCATCAGTATGAGATTAAAGCATCAAAAATGATCGAACTAGAGGAAACTTTAGAGATCACCTCTCTCATTTTACAGATGAGGAAACTGAGGCTTAGAAAGGAAGGGCATCAAGGCTAAACTGGTAATAACTGGCAAAGCCAGGATTTGAATCCAAATCAGCTGATTCCCAGTTCTGTGTCTTTCCATGACACCATATTGTTTCCAGAGTTCCTGAAAATCCAAATCTCTTATCAGGCTTCTGACTTATACTGTTTAGAAGAAGGAACCAGGGGACTGAAAAGAGACTTCTATCTTGTCTGTTCTCCCAGGAGCTGTGTGACAACCCTGTGTTCTATTCAGCCAAGGAAGGAAGGCTGGGCCTGTGCCAGGGAGTATTGGGTAAGTCTACTTCTGCTCTCTTTCCCCTTCCCCCCCTCCCCCCTCCTCTCTACCCTTTTCTTCAGAAGGAACCATTAGGGATGTATTGGAGATTTTGGGAGCCAGGCAGAAACTGGGGAGGTTAAGAAGGGGCTCTATTTCCTTTAAATGGCTTTACTTCCTCCTTCTGCCCTGCTAAATGTCTGCATTCCCTAAGGCTCGGGCCTCCATCTATCCACTGCCCTTTATTCCTCATTCCCCTTAGAGATTCTTCATAACATTCTCATAGCTACATCAGTGGGACTGCCCAATCTGCATCTCAGGCTCTGAACCATCTCCTGCACTTCAGTCCTGCTGGACTTTGCCAGTTGTATGGTCTGCAAACTCAACATGCTGAAATACAAATTTGTCTTCTTTTCATACAAATCAGTTTTTGCTGGTCATGATGCTCTCTAAGCTACCAAGGCTTGAGAATTTGGGATCACATAAGACTTTCCCCCTCTCTTCCCTTCTTAACCCTCCAATCAGTTGCTAAGTCCTGTTGATTCTTCTGCTACAATATTTTATATCCATCATTTTTACTTCATGCTCACTGCCATCACCCTGGTCCAGATCTTTGTTTTTTCTTGCTTGTAGTATCTAAATTAACTTTTCTGAAGAAGAATAAAAGTTTGCATTTATACAACAATTTCCTTTAAATTTTGCAACACACCCTCCTTATGATGACACTAAGAAGTAGGTAGTGCAAGCATTATTGTCCACATTTTAAAGAGGAAAACATCTAGGCTCAGAGAAATGAAGTGACTTCTGTTTGTTCTTTTGAGGCAATTGGGATTAAGCTACTTGTCTAGAGTCACACATCTAATAAGTGTTTGAGGTCACATTTGAACTCAGATCCTGACTCCAAGGCCAGTGCTCTCACTGGCCTTAAATGACTGGCTTTAAATGAATCTCAGATCTCATTATCAGTATACCAGCAGACCTTTACATATCACTCTTACATTTTCATACATTAACTTATTTGAGTCTTATAACATCTCTATGAGGTGGTTAGAGTACCTGCAGATATCTCAGAGTCATTAAGTGACCTGTGTATGGTCACAGAGCTGCCTTCTAGCAGAGGTGAGATTTGAAAGTAGGTCTTCCTATAATGCTTTTGCATTACAAACATTCATGGATTACTCCCCCTCAGTGACTGGTCTTTTGTAGACCACAAAACATTTCCAACTATATTAACTTTCATATTCACCCTCTGAGAGGAAAACACTTAAGTCAATATCAACTCCCACCAATCCCTTCTTGACTTTCTATAGCAGGTATTGTCTAAACCAGATATCGTTGTGCTTTAATAAAGTATACATTTTATTTAGAGAGAGTCAACATGGGGGTGGTGAATTGAGAGCTGGCCTCAGAGCCAGCAAGGCCTTGGTTCCACTCCAGCTTCTGACCTGGTTCTGTGACCCTGGAAATGTCAGTGCCTGGTGTACTGAGACTATAAATTGCAGAACAGGTGCTTACCTGCATTTGTAGAAGGAGCTGCATCACTGGAAGTCCCTTAGACTAATGATTTCACTGCTTCAGTAAATAAGTAGTAGTAGTAGTAGTAATATACTGTTTCAGAATGTCAGTATCATTTTCATGTTTACTAGTTGCCTTCCTAATAAGATAACAGGCTCTCAGAAGGCATGGCTTTGTCATAAAATTCTCTTGTAGGCAGATAGGTGGTACAGTGAATAGAGCACTGAACCTGGAATCAGGAAGACTTGAGTTTCAATCCAGCCTCAGACATTTAGTGCCTTGTGTGATCCTGGGCAAATCACTTAATCACTATCTGCCATCTGTAAAATGGGGATAATAATTTCACCTATCTCCCAGGATTGATGTGAGTATAAAATGAGATCAGATTTGTAAAGTGCTTAGCAAAACTTAAAGCATTGTATAAATTCTAGCTATTATTGTTTTTGTGGCTAATTATTAGTAGTAGTGCTGGGCCTGGAGTCTGAAAGACAACCTATTTCACAAGATTGTCATTAGGATTAAATGAGATATCAACTGTGATAGATTTGATTCTTCTCAGCAATACAATGGTACAAGATAGTTCCAAAGGACTCATGAAGGAAAAGGCTCTCCAAATCCAGAAAAAGAAAAAAAGAACTATGGAATATAGATGCAGACTGAACCATACTATTTCTTTTGTTTTGGGTGCTGTTGTTTTTCTTTTTTGAGGTTTTCCTTTTTTGCTCTGATTCTTCTCTTATAACATGACTAATGCAGGAATATGTTTAATGTTATTGTACATATATAACCTATATCAGATTACTTGCTGTCTTTGGAAGAGGGGAGGGAAAAACATTTGAAACTAGAAATCTTAATAAAAATAAATGTTGAAAACTATCTCTACATGTAACTGGAAAATAAAAAAATACCTTCATAATTTTTTAAAAAAATGATTAAATGAGATAATGATTGTAAAAAACATTTAGCACAGTTCCTGGCTAATAATAGTGCTACATGGATGTTAATAATTGTTATTATTCTTTTCTCTATGTTACATTGCCTTGTACAAAACAGACATTTAACAAATATTTGTTGAAGTGAAGAAAAGTGAATTTTGTATTGGTTTGGTCCAGGAAACTGTTGGTTCTTGGCTGCACTGGAAGCTCTCACATTCCATTTGGACATCCTGAACCAGGTAGTGCCTCTGAACCAGAGTTTCACCAAGAAGTATGCTGGCATCTTCCTCTTTCAGGTAAGTCTTCTTCCTGAGCCCACCTGTAAGAAGGTAACAGATGGATCTCCTTCTTTGCAAATGTCTGGCCCAAATGCAATTAGGCAGTGTCTTGGATGGAAATCTTGTCCAACATGCTGGGATGTTCCATATTCCCCACAGTCACATTATCACTAAGCATGTTTGGATCTCTTTCTAGTTCTGGCATTTTGGGAAATGGATTCCTGTCGTGGTTGATGACCGTCTACCCATGAATGAGGCTGGTCAACTGGTCTTTGTCTCTTCCACCTGCAAAAACTTGTTTTGGGCAGCTCTGCTGGAAAAGGCCTATGCAAAGTAAGAGAATCATTAGAAGTCTAGATAGATAGATAGATAGATAGATAGATAGATAGATAGATAGATAGATAGATAGATAGATAGATAGATAGATAGATGGATGGATGAATAGATGAATAGATGAATAGATAGATGGATGGATATAGATAGAATATTTATTAAGCTCTTTATATGTGTTAGGCACTGTGCTAAGCACTGGGGACATAGTTCAAGCAAGCAAGAAAATTCTGGACCCTTAATGGGGAAAGGAAGACAACAATTGCTTCCACCCACTGGGATATTCTTACCAGAGCCATAAAAGAGAATTGGGGAGGGAAGACAAGTGGGATGTGGGAAGGACAGAAGAAGAGTACTAGTATGAACACAATATGCATTGAGAAGATGGATTTCAGAGAGAGTCCAGGTATTAATGAGGAGAAATATGGCCAGAATCCTTCCTAAAATGGTGGTCCTTGGGAAGGAGTCATTAGTGAGGAAAGGGGGACTCCATGGCAGAGGTTTCACATGGTAATAATGTGGAAAAAGCAGAGGAAAATTCTAGAAGAAATCTGGTTGTGAGTGAGCTCTTCTCCCCTTCCCTGTATTTCTCTGTATGTGTCTGTATCTGAGTGTATCTCTCTTTGTCTCTGTGTCTCTGATTCTCCCTCTAAGGTTAAGGGATGTGGATTCAAATCCTGATTCTGGCTCTTATTTATGTGGTCTTGGACAAGTCATTCAACCTTTTCAGGCCTCAGTTTCCTCACCTGTAAAATAAGAGAGTTGAGTTAAATAATCTCTAAGGTTTCTACCAGTTCTAGATCTGGACTTTATTATGATCCACTATTTAAAAATTATTTCTCTTGAGATTCTTGAACTTTTAGCCCTTAACATTGTTATTATTTTTCTAGCTTTATAAAGTAATACTTTTGCAGGTGGGTTGGTATAGCACCAAATAAGTAAAAAAAAAAACCATTAGGCAGCATTGTCATTTTTATGATATTGGCTTGGCCTACCTATGAGCAATCACTATTTCTCCAATTATTTAGATCTGTCTATATATTAAGAGCATTCTGTAATTGCATTCATAGAGTTTTTCGGAGTGTACCAAAAGGTAGATGTTGAAGTATTTATATTTTCTCTGTTTTTTTTTTAAATTGAGATTTCTCTTTCTAGCGCTTTCTATTGAATTTTGTTGGTAACATATAGAAGTGCCGATCATTTATGTAGGTTTATTTTGTAACTTGCGACTTTGTTGAAACTGCTAATTGTTTCAATTAATTTTGTAGTTGACTCTCAAGGGTTCTATAAATAATACATCATATCATCAATAAAAATCAATAATTTTTCTTCCTTATTGAGTATGCTTATTCCTTTAATTTCTTTTTCTTGTATTATCACTATAACCAGTATTTCTAGCACTATATTGAAAAGTAATGGTGGTCATGCCCCTCCTTGCTTTATCTTTGATCTTATTGGAAAGATGTCTAGCTTACCTCCATTACAAATAATTCTGTTGCTCAGTTTTAAGTATTAGTATTTATCATTTTAGGGTGAAAAAACATTTATCTCAATACTTTGAGTGTTTTTTTAAAGGAATGGGTATTGTTTGTCAAAATCTTTTTTCTGCATCTATTGATATAATCATGTAATTTTTGTTATTAATATGGTCAATTATGTTTATAGTTTTCCCAGTACTGAACTATTTTTGTCATGGTCATAGCATATAATCTTTGCCATATGTTGCTACTGTTTCCTTGCTAATAATTTATTTATAAAATTTTGCATATATATTCATTAGAGATATTGATCTATAATTTCTTTCTCTGTTTTGACTTTCCTGAGTTTATATATCAAGTATATTTAAGTCAGAGAAGAAATTTGACAGAATCCCTTATCTTTCTATATTTTCAAGCAAATATTGGAATTACTTGTTCTTTGATTGATTGGATTGCTTTTAAATTCATCTGGCTCTGGATGATGGTTTTTCCCTTTTGTGGAGTTCATTTGTGGCTTGTTCAATTACTTTTTCCAAGATTGAGTCAAGTCCTTTATTTCTTACTCCAAATATTTCATATTTTTGCAAATATTTATCTATTTAGATATTTTTATTGACATATAATTATGTAAAATAGTTTCCAATGATTTCTTTTACTTTTTTTCTTCATTGGTTGTTACCTTTTTCCTTTTTTGGATACTGGTGATTTGCTTTTCTTTTTTAAAATAAAATTATTAATGGGCTATCTAATTTATTGTTTTTATTTATTAATTTAATGCTTTTGATTTTTTATTCTATTAATCTCTTCTTTAATTTTCTGGGTTTCTATTTTGGTGCTTAATTAGTGAATTTTGATTTGTTAGTTTTCTAGTAGGTTTTTTGTTTTTAGTTGTGTGATCAAATGACTTATTCACACTTTCACTTTTTTTAGGGAAGTAAAATTTCCCTGAAGGACTTCATTGATGTCTTACCAAACATTATGAGAAATGGTTATTGATAATCAATATCTTGGGGAACCCATAGATCTACCCTTTTTAGTGCTTTGTTCCCTAGCTCAAAGGCAGAGTCTCCTTGAGAGATTTCACTAAATCTCTCCATCTGGGCCAAGTCCTGGACAAGTTCACAAAAGGGGCCTTGGGTAGAGATAGATTCTTTTGTCTAGATAAGCTGAAGGACTTTGCTGATGAGATTTGGCCTACCTTAACCAGTTCTAGGTGGTTCATTTTTCATTGTGCCTCCCTCAGCTTGGGTAGAGGTCTCTACATTTTCCCTTGATGTTATTTTTATTTGAGTCACTATGCCCTGACTTCATTTTAATACAACTCACCTCCAAACCATGTCAACCAATTAGATTTTAATAATGTTAACCAATTACGTTTGATTGTTATATGATGGCCCTCTCACAGTGGAAAGGGTATAAGAACCAAGACCCAAACATGAGGAAGGGTTTTTTGGTCTGAGAGAGATGGCCAAAGACCTCATTTTATTAATAACCTGCTGGCCATATTAATAAAATGATTAAATTACCCAGATACTATGTCTCTAATATTTTAATCATCACAACATTTTGCTGTATTGTTTTATTGTTGTCATTATCTTTAATGAAATAATTGATTATTTCTAAGATTTGCTCTTTGACATATTCTTTTTTAGGACTAAATGATTTAGTCTCCAAGTATTTTTGAATTTTTATTCAGTTGTCCTTTATTGGCAATAATTTTTATTGCAGTGTGGTCTGTAAAAGATATCCTTAGCATCTTTGTTTTCTGCATTTGTTACGTCTTACTTTATTTGATGGTCAATTTTTGTAAAGGTACCTTCCACAGCTAAGAAATATATATATATATATATATGCATCTTTCTCTTCCCACTCAATAATCTCCACAGGATTATTATACTCAATTTCCCCTCTAAAATTCTATTCCATTCTATTCTAAAATTCAAACTTCTTTCCTATGCAATTTTTGGCTGGATTTTTCTAGTTCTGAAAAGGTCACATTGAGGTATACAGTATTATAATTTCTCTATTTGTTTCTGTAACTCATTTCACTTTTCCTTTAAGTCATTTTTTTTGTTTTTGCTTTTTTGTTTGTTTTTCTGTGGGGGCAGTGAGGGTTAATTGACTTGCCTAGGATCACACAGCTAGTATCAAGTGTCTGAGGCCAAATTTGAACTCAGGTCCTCCTCACTCCAGAGCCAGTGCTCTAATCCACTGCACCAGCTAGCTGCCCCCTCCTTGAAGTCTTTAGATGCTGTGCTACCCAGTGAATTTATATTTAATACTGATTTTAATTCATTATTTGTGGTACTCTTCAACAAAATATAGTTTCCCTGTTTATATCTTTAAATAAAATCCATTTTTGATATTGCTTGGTCTGAGATCAAGTAAAGTAAAACAGGGGTAGTGATCATGTTCTGAAATATAAGCATGAAACATAAATGCACTGGATGGCACAGCGTCTAAATTTGTGAATCTTTATATTTCAAGTGTGTTTCTTGTAAACAATATAGTGTTGAATTTTGCTTTCTAATCCATTCTGCTATGGTCTTCCATTGACATTCATAGTAAATATTGTTCATTGTGTCATGTTCTCTTATACTTTTCCTTCTATTTTTACCCTGTACCCTCTTTATAAAAAAGAGAAGGGCAGCTAGGTGGCACAGTGGATAGAGCACCGGCCCTGGATTCAGGAGGACCTGAGTTCAAATCCAACCTCAGACACTTAACACTTACTAGCTATGTGACCCTGGGCAAGTCACTTAAGCCCAATTGCCTCACACAAAAAAAAAAAGAAAAAAAAAAGAAAAAAAAAGAAAAAAAAAAGAAAATGAGTGTGCTCAGTTACTGGGCCCTAAATTTGATAAAATCTTCTGCACCCTTTGCCTTTCCCTCATCACATACCCAAACACATGTTCTCATCCTTTCTTATTTTCCCTTAAATCCCTGTTTGGGATCCACCCACTTACAGTTTGTTTTGCTTTAGTGCAATTCCTCTCTTAATCTACTTTTCTTATTATTCACCTCTCCCTTTACCCCCTTTCCTCCTTTTTCCCTTTGAGTGAATTATATTTCCATACCTAATTGTGTGTGTATGTGTGTGAATTCTTCCCTCCTTTGACTATTTTAGATGAGTCAGATTCAAGTGTCACCAATACTCACTACCCCTTCCTCCTTGTTTATATAATCTACTTTCACACTGATTATGTGAAATAATTTCCCCCACCCTTCCTTTCCCTTAAAAGAGACTTGTTTTTCTGAGTATGCTTTCCCATCTCTTTCTTGGTAAGAGGGAGTCAAACACATATACCTAGAATAGATTGTTGAATGCAGTCATAGAAAAGCTAAGCTGGAAGAACTCTCTGTAAAGTACCCAGGTAAGATGGACAATTTTTACAAATGATCCTTCCCTATTCTGTCCTTTTGGCAGGCTTGCAGGTTCCTATGAAGACCTGCAGATTGGACATGTTTCAGAAGCCTTTCTGGACTTCACAGGAGGTGTGACAGCTACAATTGAACTAGCAAAGGCACCTTCCAACCTCTGGGACATCCTCACCAGAGTCACTTCCAAGAGATCCCTCATTGGCTGTCAGACCCACTCAGGAGTGAGACTTGTACTTTGGATCTGTTCTGACACTACCCTACCTAGCAATGTCCCTGCTCACACTCTCTCTCTGGGTGCTCTCCAATTAATTCTCTTCTGCTCTAATGTCCTTGCCCTATGCCCCATTTCCATGGGAGAATAATAATAAGCTAGCATTTATATAGCAATTTAAGGTTTATAATGTATTTTACAAAGATGTTCTCACTTTATTCCCACAACAATGCTGGAAGTTAGGTGCTATTGAAGTAAAGTGACTTGCCCAGGGTCACACAGCTAGTAAGTACCCAACATTAGAATTGAACTTAGGTCTTCCTGACTCCAGATCCAGAGCTCTACCCATTGTTCCACCTAGCTGGCATATTCATGAAAACAGCTCCTATTCTAGCTTTCTTTTTAGTCTGCCCCCACTCTATCACTGTGGTGCAGATGATGGAGCAACAGCCCAGGAGCCAGGAGAACCTGAGTTCAAATCCTACCTCAGACACTTACTGGCTGTGTGATCCCAGGCAAGTCACTGAACCCTGTTTGCCTCAGTTTCTTCACCTGTACAATGAGCTGGAGAAGGAAGTAGCAAATGACTCCATTATCTCTGCCAAGAAAATCAAGCCGGTGTCTGAATAACTAAGAGCTCCCCTGCCCCCCCCATTCTCCATCTGCTGCCACGCTCTGGTTCCTGGATGAAAAGAGGCCAATCATCAACAGCTTCTTCCAGAAGCTATCTGTGAAACAGGAAGCAGGGCTGTCCACACGCACACACAGCTCCAAGCTAATTGGCTGATAGCTTTGATTGACATGACTACAGGCAATTCTATAGATGTAACTTCTGTGATGTAAAGTCACATGCTTTCTCCTCAAGGTGGAGCTCTGATTCTCACACTCCCCGCTGTGCTCTATGTGAAGCAACATTGTTTCCTTACATGAAGCAATAACATTACAGATGCTTATGACTAACAAATTAAAGGGAATGAAAAGAGAAAAAGAAATTGAGTGATGCATTGACAAAGGCTTAATGGGGGCACTCCCCTATTAGCAGGTGGATATTACAAACATAAAAACTAAAGTATCTGTAATGTTATCACTTCATTAAGGAAACAATGTTTCTTAATGAAGCACAGGGGGGAATTGAGAAAATAATGGGATTTGGCAGATATTCAAAGGCTCACCTGGAGATTAATCTAAACTGATTGAATTGAGAGTGATTGACTGCTGATTAGACTACTTCAAGTTAATTAGATTGTAACCACACCTGGCTGGCCCTTAAAGAGGTATTGTTCTCAGAAACTAAAGACTTTGAACTTAACTCAAGACCACCTTCAAGTCCAGTGAACCAATGGATTTGGATGACACCTATCAATCAACTTGAAGCAATGTGTAAGGAATGCCTTTACTCCAGACCTATAAAAAACTTTCACACTCAGTTTAAGGGAGTTCATGATTGAAGCGGGCTCATGGTGGAGGACTTAAGGAAGAACCAGACCAGGCTGGAACTCTAGGCTAGATAGACCTTTTCTTAACTTTCTGAAATCCATGTGTTTTCCTTTTTACTAATACCTAGTTATGTTTTAATAAATGCTTAATGCCCAAAGACTGTTGCTAATGCTTATAATTTAAGGCAACCACACATTTAGATTTTAGACATCATACTTCCTTCCTTCCTTCCTTCCTTCCTTCCTTCCTTCCTTCCTTCCTTCCTTCCTTCCTTCCTTCCTTCCTTCCTTCCTTCCTTCCTTCCTTCCTTCCTTCCTTCATATTTAAGTCATAGAGAGTTATGTGATGGGCTCAGGATCACATAGGCAAATATGTCATAAGAAGGTTTTGAATTTAGGTCTCCTTGATACTGAGGCAGGTTTCTATTCCCTATGCCATGTTTCTTCTCTCACACATATACAAGCACATACACATGTATGTAAATAGGCATGTGTATATATGCATATACATATGTATCATATACATGCATAAAATATATAGAGATATATTTATATCTGTATATATAAAATAAACATATCATAATTTGAGGGGGGGAGGAGGATATGAAAAGGCTTCAAAACTCTCAAGATTGAGTCTGGCTCTCAAGTCTTTGTGAGAATAAAATTCTTGAGCTGACATTGAAGACCTTTCACAATCTAGATCTGGTTATATGGATTTATGGAATCTTAAATTCTCCTCTTCTCTCACAACATTCAATCTCTGAGAATCCATTCAGGGTCTACAATGTGCCAACACTGGGGATATGAAGAAAAAGTTAAAATAGTTCCCGCCCTCAGGGAACTTCTATTCTAATGGGGAAAACAACATGTAAATAAATAGATATGTGCAAGACTATTCGGGGCAGTCCAACTTGTCAACTCATTCCCTGTACATGTCTTCCCGATAGCTGACTAATTTTTTTTTGTCCTTGCAGAAGGAGAGGATTCTGGATAATGGACTGGTGGATGGTCATGCCTATACTCTCACTGGAATGAGGAAGGTATAAAAATTCAGCCCCCAAATAAGTTTCCCCTGAATAGAAGCCCCTTTGCTGATTTAGGTGTATTCTCTCAAACAAGTATATAATGGACCAGGCAAGGCTCTGGTGGCGTCCATGACAGACCATTTCTTCCTCTCTGGCTACTTTCTTTTATTTGAATACAAGAAAGTCCTTCTGTTCTAGACAGAGAGCTCTGTGGGTGAGGAAGATACCCCTATTCTCAACATTTTCATGATGCTTTCTGGAGGTAATGACTGCTTAAAGAGCTACTTCTGACTATATCTGCTGGTCCAACACTTTCTTATCTCCTCCAGTCATGCATCAAGATGGAGTTTCACTGACAGCAGGCCAATTAACTTTACTAATCTGGGCATCCATCTCTTGAGGGTGAGCCTACCTTGCCATATTCCACTCTAATTCTTTTTCCTTATCTTGTTCCTGACCATGCCAAAAAAATCAGTATCTTCCTTTCAAGTTTATTATCATTAGTTATTGAATAGTTCCAGTCTCCTTCTTTTCCTAAAGTTCTGATGTTTTCTACCTTATCTCTACCATCTTAAACCCACCAATACTGAATCTCCTTCCCCCTAAGCTATTATTCATCAGTATTAGTCTCCCTTCTGTCTATCCCTTCTAGAACTTATCCTACTACAAGCTTTCCCCTTATTTTTCAATCCCATTGCATTTCTTTTCACAACTTTTTTTTGGGGGGGGGGGCAGGCAATGAGGGTTAAGTGATTTGCCCAGGGTCACACAGCTAGTAACTGTCAAGTGTCTGAAGTTGGAATTGAACTCAGGTCCTCCTGAATCCAGAGCCAGTGCTTTATCCACTGTACCACCTAGCTGCCCCCTTGCATTTCTTTTACATCAGTGATATACTACACCAACCATCTCTTCTCTTCAGCAGCCTTCAATTTTAGTAACTCTTTTCATCCAGAGACCCCATGTATATCCAAGCACCTAGAGCTCCCAGCTGACATAAAACTTTTCACTTACTGGACCATGGCCTGGTATATGAAGGTATGTATGTGTGTATACATGCATTCATACATATACCTACACCTACATACATATATACATGTGCATGCATGCATATATACATATGCCACACCACAATCCAGTAAATGAAAAGTTGTATGTGTATGTATACATATGTGTGTAGGTGTGTATACATATAAACACATATACCTACACACACTTATTTCCAACCAGATTAGAGAATTTTTGAGGTTATTGGCAAGAATGTGGGTATTACTAGCTTCGCTACTCTAGCAGTGAAACAATATGGTCATCTAGGTGGCATAGTGGATAGAGTGTGGTATCTGAAGTCAGGAAGATCTGAGTTCTAATCCTGATTTGTAGATTTGCTAGTTCTGTTACTAGGAAAGTCATTCAACATCTACCACAGATTTTTTTTTTTTGCATCTTTACAATGGGGATAATAACAGTATCTGTTTCCTGGGGTCTAGTGGAGATAAAATGAGATAGTATTTGCAAAGCATTTTTGATAACCTTAAAGTGATACATAAATGCTGGTTATTATTAGTATAGAAAGAATCATAAAGTCATAAATGATTGAAGTTGGAAAGGAAATGCTACAGAATTTGGAATCAGAAGTCATGGCTTTAGGCAAGTCCTGTGACCTCTATGAGCCTCCATTTCCTCATTTCAAAAATGAGGATGAAAATGATAATATTAGGTAGTATGTTATAATGGGAAAAAGGGGTAGATCTGGAGTTAGAGGACTTGGAATCAAATCCCAGCTCTGTCATTAACTACCTGTGTGACCTTGCACAAGTTTTCCTCTCTGGGCTGCAGTTTTCTCATCTATAAAATGAGGGGGCGGTCCAGTTGGACTAGATGTTTCCTTCTGGTTAAATCCATGATACTAGCACTCTACTTTCTCTCTACCTACTTCACAAAACTATTTGTACAAATTACATGCTATGTGAAAATGCTCTATAAACTTCCAAGTGCTACATAAATGTGATATTATTAACTCATCTTTTCCTTGTTTTGTGCAGGTGACTTGTCATAATGGACCTGAATATCTAGTAAGACTGAGAAACCCTTGGGGGAAGGTTGAATGGAAGGGAGACTGGAGTGACAGGTGAGCCTCATGCAATTACAGAAGAAGCAGAGGCTCAAGTTGTCATGGAGCAAAGAGGAAAATGGAGGATGCTCTCACTCACAGGCAGAAGTCAGAAAATGGCATCACCTACCTTACCATAAGCACAAAGCATCTAGACTCTGAGAAATGACCCCCTAGAAACTTAGTGAGCTAGAAAATGCTGAGCTGGAGGAACTTGGGCTAAGTTATATCCCTAAAATATAGCTCCTGCTGATGACGGCTGGCCCCTGAGGTTTGTTTCTGCATGAAGGAGAATGACAGAATCAGGTGGTCAGGGGCTCTCTTTATTGGATCATTTGCAAAGAGCCACATGATTTTACCTGTAAATATAGAGACACATGTATATATGTTTATATATGTACTATATGCACATACATATATGCATGCCTACACAGACATGTATACACATAGGCATGTATTGTATATATCCATGTGTAAATATGTATAGGCATATTATACAATGTAGGCATAAGCATATACATACATGCATATGCATGTGTATAAATGCAAATGTCTATATATGAATTGGGATAAGCATGTTCACATGCATATTTATTTATACAAGCACACATGTACATATACATGTGTATGGGTATAGGTGTACACATGTAGATATGTGTACATGTGTATATGCACAGTGTGTATTCATGTGTCCTTCCCAGTACAGTGAAAACTTATCACTTATTTCCTTTTCCCTGAGACAGGGATTTCTTAAGAGGATAACTGAAGGGAGAGGGGGAGCTTAACTCTCCTGTTCTAGAACATTTGGCCTTTTTATTCTCGATTCCAGAATCTCAGAATCTCAGAGTTGCACGGTATTTCAGAGGCCATCTGGCCCCACATTTATCTGAAAATCATCCCTTTTCTATTTCTAAGAAGTACAGAATTCTGATTAGAACTAACACCGATTTATTCTTAGAGGACTGGGGCTTACACCTCAGCTCTGTCACTCATCCATGACTTTGAGAAAGTCTCTATGACCCTTAGTTTCTTTTTCTATAAAATAAGGTGGTTAGACTAGATGACTTCAAAGGTCCCCATCAGTTCTAATATATGGTTATCTAGCCTTTCTGGGAAGACCCTCAGTAATTATTCATAAGCAGCTAGGTGGCATAGTGGCTAGAGCACTGGGGCTAGAGTCAGAAAGACCTGAGTTCAAATCCATACTCAGACACCTACTAGCAATGTGATCTTAGGCAAGTCACTTACCCTCCATCTGCCTTAGTTTGCTCATTTGTAAAATGAGGATAATAATAGCTCTTATCTGGGGACAGCTAGGTGGCACAGTGGATAAATCACTGGCCCTGAATTCAGGAGGACCTGAGTTCAAATCTGACCTCAGACACTTGACAGTTACTAGATGTGTGACCCTGGGAAAGTCAATTAACCCTCATTGCCCCACTAAATAAATAAACAAACAAACAAATAAATAAATAATAGCTCTTATCTCCCATGGTTGTTGTGGGGATAAATTGAGGGAATACATTCAAAGCACTGTGAAAATCTTAAAGCACTTATCTAAATGTTAGTTATTATTTTTCATATGGTGCTTTATCCCCATTCTATAAAAGAAAACATGAAAATTCATAAAGGGTAAGTAATTAACCTGGGGTCACATAGTTAAGTGGCTGATGCTAGATTTGAACTCAGGCCTTCCCAATTCCAAGTCTGGTACTCTATCCATCTACTACCTTTGGGCCTCCAGTGTATATGTATTGCATTGTAAAATGTCAATTTATCTCTATGAGAAAGAATTGGATCTGCATGGTAAAAAGGGAGAGAAGCCAGTTATTGCAGCAAAAAGGATTTGGAATAAGCAGAGATCTGTCTTGAATCCCACCTCCAACATTCAGTTTCTGTATAATTCTGGGAAAGTCATCAGCTCTCTGAGCCTCAGTTTCTTCATCTATAAAGCAGAGATAATCATACCTGTAGTATTTGCTTCCCAGGGTTGTTGTGAGGCTCAGATGAGAGAAAGCAGCAAGGCATTTGAAGTTAAGGTGATTCTTAATCAGCCATCTCCACAAGGATGCTCAGAGAGCTGAAGCTAGAAGTGACTTTAGAGATCCCATGGTCTAATGTCCTCATTTTACAGATGAGGAAACTGAGACTTTAAGAGATTATGCTCTCCAAGGTCACATAGGAAATATGACAGAACTGAGATTTGAACTTGGGTCCTGTGATTCCAAGTGCAGACCTCTTTCTGATACACCATACCACCTCAAGCACAGTGGAACATTTCCCAAAAGCTTTTTAATGAGCACATTACCCACAGCATTTCATTCTTTTTCCTTCCGCATTTTCCAACCCTGTAGGTCAAACAAATGGGACCTCTTGAGTCCAAAGGAGAAGATTCTGCTTCTTCGAGATGATGAAGATGGAGAGTTCTGGTAAGAAGACTGAGCATGGAGGATTCCATACAGCCCAGATCCTGGGCTTTCTCCCCTCACTGTTCCTGCCTTTTTTTTTTTCCTTTATGTTATCTAATGAACTAACCTCCTATTACTCAACATACTCTTATTTCCTTAATGGAACTCTGCCTTCTTCTCTGAGCAGTTCTAAGGGGTGGCTAGAGCTCTGAAATCACATGTTAAAATTTAGAGATCCCTAACAGGGCTTACATTCCTTTAGCATCTCCTGACACTAAACTTAGGGCTTAAGGAACAAGAATCATTCGTTAAGATAGGAAGCTACTGGGAGCTATTCTTCCTCCTCCCTTTCCAACCACCCCATTGCCACACCTTAGGTAAGTTACCTGTTATTTGTCCATTCCTTGCTTTAGAGTGGTAGCCTTGTATCCTGAGGTCTGTGACCATGTTGGGCTGGTGTCCCAGTTTCTTTGTCTTAGCAACCTCCTACTCTACAACTGAATTTGCTTTTTAAAAGTTGTTTGAAAGGGGCTTTTCAAGGCCTTTTGTCAAGTTGGTGGAGAGAGGGGTGGGAGCAATGCTACTTACAGCTTTGGTTCTAAGGGAGGGAGCAAGGAAAGAAGTGAGAATGAGCACCCCACCTTTGCCAATAGCTGATCTGTGAGGTCCTATACATGTCCTTATATGCATTTATGCACACACATGTGCATGCACACACATGTATACATATACTTATTAATATATACATGTGAAAGTTGTACTGCCTTCCTGCTCTGTGTGGGGACCAATTTTTAATTGGGGAGTGTTAGCTAAGTGGCTCGCCGCAATATTGGGGCAAAGAAGGAGACTGGCAGCCTCCTTCAAAACAGAACAGGATTTATTTTAACAAGAATGAACTTAAAAAAAAACAAACCACAAATAGGATCAGTAGGATCAAGGGAAAAGAAATAAAATGGGGAAAGGGAAATTATACAACCTGAAAAAATATCACTGCCCAGGAATCAGCTGAGAATAAGCAGCAGAACTCCTGTCACCTTCCAGTGTACAGCTAGAATGCCTAATTCTCCTCCCCCAATCCCAGAAAAGAACCCACACAGCCCCAGCCAATGGGATGGCCACTCTGACAGTCACATGACTTCCCTCACTGGGCTTCCGATCATAATTTTGCCAGGCCCATGTAGGTGTCGGGGAGTGATGGTGATGTGAGGTGCCAGCTCCATGGCAATGGCTACAACCAGTGGGTGGAGCACCATGTGGTTTGTGGAGCCCCAGGCCAGTGCACGCCAAACCTCAAATAACAATTCTTTACATCTGCCTGTACCGGGTCCACACTGAGTCCACATGCCCTTTTATTTCCAGACAGCAGTATGTATAGTTAATCTTAACTGATACTGATAAGTAGGTGCCTTGTGGTAGGAACTGCTCTTATTTCCCATTTTCACTATGCATTGTCACAAGAAATCAGCCAAGAAGTATAGTATGAGGCAAGCACTGGTCTAAGCCCTGGGGATACAAAGAAAGGCAAAAACATGGTTCCTGCCCAGCCGAAACTCACATCATTCTAATATGGAAGACAATGTTGTAGATAATTATGTACATACAAAGAGAAAGGACCTACTATGTGCCAGGCACTGTTGAGGCTAGCTTTGAACTCAAGACCTCCTGACACCAGGCCCAGTGCTCTAGCCATACCTACCTCTACATAGAAAATATATAAAGTATGCATAGATGAAAGACAATCTGAGAGGGGAGGCACTAGCAGGCAGGGCGACCTGGAAAGGCATCCTCCAAGAGGTGAGACTTAGTCTAAGTCTTTAATCCGGGGAAGCTAAAAAGCAGAGGTTAGGAGCAGGAATATTCCCAGCATGGGGGACAGCCAGTGCAGAAACATGAAGATGAGACATGGGGTGCCATGGGTAAATAACAACATCATTCTAACTCAGATCCTCATCACTTTATTGCACCTATTGCAATAGCCTTTTGGTTGGTCTCCCTGCCTCAAGTCTCCCCCAACTCCAATAGCTGCTAAAATGATATTCCTAAGCACAGGTCCTCCTGACTCCAGGACTGGTGCTCTATCCACTGCACCACCTAGCTGCCCCTCAAATTCTTTTTTTTATAAAATGTGGATAATAGCACCAAGTTCCCAGAGTTTTTGTGAGGATCAAATGAGTTAAGACATGTAAAACACTTTGAAAACCTTGCAGCATTATATAAATGCAAGCTATTACTGCTTATTATCATTGTTTTTTCCTGTAATCTTTTCATATGTAGAAAGTTTGTCTCTGCCAATCCAAGGGAACTTCTTGGAAAACAAATTATACATTTCTTTGTATTCCCTATTGCATTTAGCCTGGGGTCTAGTACAGAGTCGATACTCCATAAATATTCTTTGGTTGATGGATTACAAAATCTTTATCTTCTTTCAAGGTCGCCCTACAAGGGAAGAACAGTTATGTTGCTAGGAGCAATCCACATATATTAAGTAGCTAATTTAACTCAAAGGGCCCTGATTCTTAGTGTAATATACCAATGATGAAATCTCACTCTAGATTCACTTTAGATCTTCCCTTGTGAGCCCCAAAGACTTCTTTGGATGGAAAGGTTCCGTGAATGTCACAGTTTGGAAAAAATAATGGCTTGTGCTTATGTGTATGGCAGTTAGAGGGGCTGGCCTCAGAGTCAGGAAGGCCTCACTCACATCCGGCATCTGATATATACATGTACTCTCCATGTGAGTCTGGATAAGCCACTTAATCCCTTAGTACCCCAGCCAGCTATTTAAGACTCAGAAGTATAGAACAATTGGCCATCTTCATTGGTAGAAGGATTTCCTTACTGGGAGTTCCCTACAAAAAAAGATGAGTAGGTAGCTCAATGAATAGAGCTCTGGGCCTGAACTCAGCAAGACCTGAGTTGAAATACAACCTCAGACACTTACAGACCTCGTGACCTTGGGCAAATCAATTAACTTCTTTGTGCCTTAGTTTCCCCATCTGTAAAATGGAGATAATGATAGTACCTACTTCCCAGGGTTGTTGTAAAGATTAAATAAGACAATATTTGAAAAGCATCTTGCAAACCTGAAATGGTGCAAGAATCTTAGAAATGTATTGTTGGTCAGCATCATCAAATGAACCCTTGAATCAACTTTCTAAGACAAATTCAATTGAATAGGATAGAGAGAAGATACTAGACATCATTTCCCATAAGAAGGGACCCTATGACACTGCAAGACTATCGTAATTTCCTATTTCAACAAATGATTCTTATTACACTCAGTTGTTCCTACCTTAGTGCCTTCTAAAATGTAGTGCTTTGAGGGGTAGCTAGATGGCGCAGTGGATAGAGCACCAGCCCTGGAGTCAGGAGTACCTGAGTTCAAATCCAGCCTCAGACACTTAATACTTACTAGCTGTGTGACCCTGGGCAAGTCATTTAACCCCAATTGCCTCACTAAAAAAAAAAAAAAATGTAGTGCTTTGAGACAGCACCCTCATTGCCCCACCCTAGGTACATTTATGCTCTATCACACTGGGGGTCATGTTGTACAAATATTATCTGCATTTTTCACAAGAAGAAACTGAAAAGCTCTATAACTTGCCTATGTAAGTAGTGAATAGCAGACATGAATCTGCCATTTTTTGACTCTACATCTGTTGACTACAGGCCCAGTAGTCATTCCACTATGTCACATGTCAGGTTCTATAGTTTAAACTGCAGTTTACCTTTCCCCAATATTCCCCAATGTCTTACCTCATCACAGTTTGGGCTTTGTGTCTATTTTCTCAGGATGTCCATCCAGGACTTTAAATTCCATTTTACATCTCTGGTCATCTGTCAGCTAACACCAGACCTGATGACTCAGGAAGTAGGAAAGAAGTGGATGTATTCTCTGACTGCAGGGAGATGGGTGAAGGGCAGCACAGCTGGTGGCAGGCTAAGGCATCACAGAGGTAAGTCATTCCAAAGCGTAGGTTAGAACTTTGCACAAGATCAGTGTGGAGAGCTCCAATAGTACTGAGCAAGGGGGAAAGGTCAGCAGCCTGAAGCAGGAATCTCAACTAATGTGCTTTCTCCTTGGGATGTGTAATTCATACAACTGTACATAACCAATGGGCTCCCAGAATCAAGTGTCCCATTTTATGAGTATTCTTCCAAACATTCAAAATCTTTGAGATGAATGATCATGGACAGATCATATCTTCTGCCCCATGGTTTAGAGGAGAATCCAGCACTGACATTCAATGGAGAGGGAGAGAGCACTTAGTAGTTACCAACTTAAGAAATTCAGGAAGGCCCTTAATCTGTCCTGCCTCCCCCCCACTCCAATTTCCCTACTCAATGGCCAAAGCCTAAAATTTGCCTTCATCTCTTTAGCTTAAGATTTTGACTAGTTCAAATGGAGAAGAGAGGGAAAGAGAAAGCAAAGAGCTGGAGCCACCATAGATTCGCTTGGCTTTCAAAAAGGCCACAGGTGACTCCAACAAGGCAGAGTCCAATTTAGATCCATCTTAGGGATCAAATCAAGGAAGATTGTTTTTGGTAAAAATGTATCATAATAGCAGGGATACAGAGCCAACAGGAAGATCAGTTATATCTTCATAAATGTTCAGTTCTGAGGAACACATCTTAGGAAAGATACTGAAAAGTTCAGCTGTGCATAGAGCAGCATGACCAAGAGGGCAAAGGAACTAGAGACCATATTCTAGGAGGATTGGCTGAAGAAATTTGGGATTTGTAGACCAGCAGGGTTCCTAACCTGGGATGCATGAATTAAAACATCTGATAACTGTATCTCAGTATAATTGATTTTCTTTGTAATACTCTATTTTATACACTTAAAAACTATACTATGAGGGGGCAGCTAGGTGGTGCAGTAGATAAAGCACTGGCTCTGGATTCAAGAGTACCTGAGTTCAAATCCAGCCTCAGACACTTGACACTTACTAGCTGTGTGACCCTGGGCAAGTCACTTAACCCTTACTGCCCTGCCAAAACAAACAAACGAACAAACAAAAAAACAAAACAAAACAGAACACTCTTAGGGGCAGCTAGGTGGCGCAGTGGATAGAGCACCGGCCCTGGAGTCAGGAGTACCTGAGTTCAAATCCAGCCTCAGACACTTAACACTTACTGGCTGTGTGACCCTGGCAAGTCATTTAACCCCAATTGCCTCACTAAAAAAAAAAAAAAAAAAAAGAACACTCTTGATAAAAAACTATACTATGAGAAGGGGAACATAGGTTTCACTAGACTGCCAGAAGGCACACAACACATATGTAAGTATATATGGCATATAAAGACAATAAATGCAAATGAATATGAGGCCATTAAATTGAATTAGAACTTGAGGAAATCAGGAAAAGCCCAATGTAGGAGCTTACATTCTCATTGGAGAAACTATACACCGTGGGACTTGACGGTCAGGGAAGAAAGCTTTAGTTTGCAAATTTTCAGGGATGGTGTATGGGACCTTAGGGGAGTAGATTGACACAATTAGGAAGGAACTAAGGGCTCAGAACTGGAGATCCAGTAAGGAGGAAGAAAGGAGAAAAGGGTAGACTAAAAGATGATAAAAGGGTAGGTAAAGAGGCTATGGAGGATATGGAGAGGAAGAAGTGAAGTGCATTGTGGATACAGCTTTTCCAAAGTACCTTTCTGTGTGAGGCAGTCACTGATTAGGAGAGTGAAGCCCCACAGCATTTTTATTAGTCTAAGTTGGACTAGATGTCCTCTGAGGTTCCTTCAAATGTGAAGATTCCCATGGTCTAGGATTCTAGAGAAATCCAAGATATTTTCTTTATTGTTAAATCTCTGATGGGACTACCCCCTTCTTCCCCAGACATGTTTTGGATGAACCCGCAATTTCAACTTACTGTCCTAAGTGCTGATGAAAGCAAGAAGTATTCAAAACCTTGCGGTGTCTTGATTTCCCTTATGCAAAAATCTAAGAACCATCACCGGAACCAAATGCTTCACCTCCCCATTGGCACCTTTCTTTTCAGGGTAGGTGTAACCATTCAGATTAAGCAAACTGAGTTATACTCAGTGTGGGATCAGAAATACATTGTTTTCATCATCCCAAAGGGTTTTTAATTCTCTTCTGGAATAGTGACCAAACAAACATGCGTATGGTTTGTTTATTATCCATCTCCTCTTTTCTTATCCCTCTTCTCTCTCTTTTCCATCAACATTCCACTTTTGGATAGCACTAATTATAAGAAAACCTTTAAAAATATTAAGTCACAATTTGCTTCTCCATCTTTTTTGCTATTATTTTCTATTATTGCTCCTAGTTTGCCTCCATTTGGAATCAAGTAGAAAAGGGCTAATCCCTCTTCCATGTGGCACCCTAAAATTTTGCCTCCTTATGAAAGTATTTCATATATATTTATATTTATGGAATCATAGAATTGAAAGGGATTTCAGTTACCATTTACCCCAACCCATATACAAAAGGAACTTCTGATATGGCAAACCCAACAAATGAATGATCAGTTGCTCCTTTGAGCTGTTTAAGCAGAGGGTGGGTGACCACTGTATTGGGTAATTTACAGTGGGAATTCTTTGGGAGCCATAGTTCAAATTAGATGGCTGCAGAGGTCCCTATAACCAGCAAATTTTGTGACCAAGTTTATGGCATAGTCCCCTGAAGAAGTGAAATAAAGAGCAAATTGAATCTTCTCCAATCCTAATCTGTTTTATAATTTCAGGTCTATTTATTTATCCTTCATCCCCAGCCCCATTTAGACCTAGTTTCATTTGTGTCTCCCATTTTGATGGGCTCTTCTTTAGCGGTGGTTTTGGACTGGTCATTTTCTTAAGGCTAGGCATAGAATCAGGACATGTTAGTGCTGCAAGGAATGTCAGAGAGCATGTATTCCAATCCCACAACTTTAGAATTCTATCAACTTGGCCTTTGGGTTTGTATTTTTGGGCTTGTAGAAAAACTGAATTCCTTGACTAACCAATTCTCTCTCTTCTTGTCCTCCAGGTGAATGAGGTGAGTCTCTGACTTGGAAATCAGTCATTCCTAAGTGCTGTATCTATGACATGTCACCAGCTGTGAAGCCACTTAGCTCTGGTTTAACTCTAGCATACTTGTATAAGGAGGTTTCCAAATGATGTTATCTGCCATGGGTTTGTGCAACTAAAAGAATCCATATTATTCTTTTAAAAATTGATTTTAAACATTCTTTTCCTTTTTTAATTTTGAGTTCCAAAATCTTTTCCTCCTTCTCACTCTCTCTGTTACCCACAGAGAAAGTAAGCAATGAGATATCAATTATACATGTGAAATCACACAAAACATATTTCTGTATTATGCATATTTTAAAAAGCAAGATAAAGAAAGTGAGAAAATTATACTTCAGTTTGCACTGAGTTCATTAGCTTTCTCTTTGAAGGTGAATAGCGATTTTTCATCATGAGTGCTTTGTAATTGTCTTGGATCAGAGCTAATTATGGGGGTCTTGGTAATTGAAAGGTGATGTGATCTTAGTGTGATGTTTAAATCTAACTGTGATGTCTAAAAAATCTAATATTTGGTCACCTTAAATTAAAAGCTTTAACACCAGTCTTTGGATATTAAGCATTTATTAAAGCATACTAGATGTTAGAAAAAAGAGAACATATGGAGTTCTAGCATCTAGTTCTAACATCTAGCCTAGAGTTCCAGCCTGGTCTGGTTCTTCCTCAAGTCCCCCACCATGAGCCTGCTTCAACCATGAACTCTTTCTTCAAGCTGAGTGTGGAAGCTTTTTATAAGTCTGGAGCAGAGGTAGCCTTTATACACTGCTTCAAGCTGATTGGTAGGTGTCATCCAAATCCATTGGTTCTCTGGACTTGAAGGTAGTCTGGAGTTGAGTTCAAAGTCCTTAGGTTCTGAGAACAATACCTCCTTAAGGGCCAGCCAGGTGTGGTTATAATCTAATTAACTTGAAGTAGGCTAATCAGCAAAGCCAATCACTCTCACTTAATTCAATCAGTTTAGATTAATCTCCAGGTAAGCCTTTGAGTATCTGCCAAATCCCATTATTTTCTCACACTAGGAAAGGTCTGGTCATTGTTCTTCTGGTCTGTGCTATGGTCTTTATCCAGGAAGGGCCCCTGGTCTCCTGCAGCCATAAGCACTAGTGCTCTCAGGGTCACTACTCTCTCATGCCTGACTCCCAGCACTCTTCTCTGCCCTGGAACTGTGATCCAGAACTGCATATGGACACTACAGCTCCACCTATACCCAGTGCCAGCAAATGGTCCCCTGTCATCTCTTTCTGACAAGTTGTCTGGCTCCTTCCCATCTCTGGGCTGAGAGCTCCTGAAGCTGCTGTTTCTGCCACTGCATATGTAGGCTTCTGGACAGGTTTCCACCCCAGTCTCACAAGCTTCTCCTGCCAACCTCTTAAGTTTTCTTAGACTGGGAAAATGTCTTACCCTCACCTTTTTTGGCTCGGCTATTCCAAAATTTGATTTGAGGCATTATTTTAAAGTTGTTTGGAGGGGAATATTGAGAGAGTTCCTCTGGGTTGTCTCTAATCTATCTTCAAACTATATTCTTCCTAACAAATTACCTATCAGCAGCTGCTGCCAATATTCCTTGGGAGAGGGTCACTAGCCTCTTTCCTACTTTGAGCTGCCTATAAGCAGAACATAAAAATAAGGATAAGCTTGGCCTTGGGACTGATTTTAGGATTGTACTCATTGTACTGACGTGGGTAGGTTATGTGTCTTTGAAGTAGAGAGAGTAAGAGAGGCAGATGAGATCTTCTAATTCCAGAACAATGAAGTTCTAGGGAGTAGAGTTATCTGGGATGTTCTCCTAAGCCATCTGTATTCCAATGGAACATCTGATGCATTGAGCTATACTATAAACTAGTGAGGATCTGAAACCCAGGCTATAACAAAAGCTAGGTTGCAATAACTCAGAGTCACAAGGTCAGAGGTCATAAAATTATGGGAGCCAAGAGGTCAAAGAACTATGATCTCAGTGAGGAACTTTCCTCCCAGAAATCCTTTTAACTCCTCAATGTGAAATCTGAGCCCAACTTAGGTCAGAGCCAGTAGCTACAAGATCCATTTCAGAATTTATTGAACACTTAGATGAATAACAAGATATAGTATTGAAGACTGTCACAACATAGGGAGAAAGATAAATCAAAGTATTGACTGCATTATAAAACCCATAAAACCTGGGCATGTGATATATGGGCATGTCAAGAAGCCATGGAGCATACCTCCTTAAGGGAGAGATGGATTATGGCATAATCAGGACAGACGAGAGAGACAGAGGCAGACAGGGGCAGGGGGGAGAGAAAGAGAGTGAGAGAGAATTTTTATGTTGTAGCTAAAATAGTAATAGTAAATTAGCAAGAATAAATTAAGAAGGTATTTGGCCTCTTAGCTAAAGAATGGCAGGATTAACCCTCTGGGTACATTTACAGATAAAACACAAACCAGGACTGAATAATACTGTTGCTGCTTCTTCTTCTTCTTCTTCTTCTTCTTCTTCTTCTTCTTCTTCTTCTTCTTCTTCTTCTTCTTCTTCTTCTCTCTCCACACACCTGTCTATATGTACATATATAAATTATATAAAATATATATTTTATAAACATACATTATATATTTCATATATATAATATATAAAGTTTACAGATCACTTTCCTCATAATAATTCATGGGATAGATAAAGCAAATATCATTTCCTCTAATTTACAGATGTGAAAACCCAAGGCTGAGAAAGGTGAAATGACTTGCTCAGAATCACATACCTAGTAATTATTGGAACTAGGACACAAAGCCAAGTCCAGTGAACTATACCACTCTGTCTGCTATAGTTTGTGCTTCTTTAGTTTGGACTAAATTAGGACTAAGTGTTTGAGTAATAGAACTATTTTGCATCAATTTTTAGATATTTTCAGAATCATCTTTCTGTAGAAGCACAAATAATGCTTCAAAGACCTCATATTGATTACCTCAGAAATTCTACCATTTTATAGAGTACCAATTTAGGGAATTAAGTTACTGTCATCATGGAGCAAAACACTAGAAAAAGCAAAAATATTAGCCAATTCTCTTGCTTCAATCAACTAGTCTTTCTATCTATCAATAGAGTATTTGCAGTATCACACTCATTTCACTAGATCAATAATTCTGAAAACATGCCAAGGCACTCTTAGGTGTTGTTCCACATTTCAGACATCTGAAGCTCCTATTCTTCATCACATCTCCCTTACTAGAAAGGACCAGCTTTGTCTTCCTCTACCTTGTCCCAACCTTGAAATAACTTGCTTATTCCCCAGTCCCTGAGATCTCTATTCTGAAAACCTATCAGCATTTGAGGGAAATAAAATAGCAAAATAACTTATACTTGCCTAGATAATCTCTCTCTCTCTCTGTTTATGTCTCCCTCTGTCTCTGTTTCTCTCTGTCTTTCTGTCTCTCTGTGTTTTTCTCTGTCTGTCCATCTATCTCTGTGTCTCTGTCTGTCTCTGGCTCTGTTTCTCTCTGTGTCTCTAGCTCTTTCTAGAGTCTTAGCACCTAGAAAGAAATATCTGGACAGGGAAAAGCTTTTTGAAGTCCTTCCAGGCTCCCTTTATGACTCTATCATTGTCTTAGGCTCAGTGGTAGTCAGAATCTAAAGGCATAATAAACCTTCCAAATATCTACTTCCATTAACCTTTCTCTTCCCTTTCCCTTGAAAAAAAGACTGGCCTAGCCCTGCAACCATACAATTGGTTTAATCTGAGATACTGATCTAATTGCTATAACAGTGTATGTTATGACACATTTTTTAAGTAGACCCATAGTTTCATTAGTATAGGAACTCTTGTTGAGGAACTCCCTAGAGAAATGCAGACTAGCAATTTACAATTTATAGTCTTTGAAAGTTGTCTGGAGACAGAGAAAAAGCCTCCAGCTTAAATGACTTTCCCAGGACTACCTAGCTAGGATTTGTCAGGGGAAAACCTTGACTTTGGGTCTTTCTGCCTCTGAGGCCAGAAGTTGCTGATCTCTATAAGCAGAGGGAATTCAGGTCAAAATCCATAACATCAAAACATGTGTCATGGAATAATGATAATAGCTAGTATTTATATAGTGCTTTGTTGTTTCCAAATCACCTTGACATATATCATTTTATTTGATCCTCAGAATAGCCCTGTGAAGTCATTGATATTATTATTCTCATTTTGCAGATGAGGAAAGTGAGACAAGAGAATTTAAATGACTTGTCCAGGGCCCCACAGCTATTAAGTGTCTGAGCAGGATTCAAACTCAGGTCTTCCTGACTCCAAGGGCAGCATTCTACATATTGTACCACCTAACTGCCTCCTTATATACTACACTATAACCTGCTGGGTTTTTTCTTAATCACACTGATATTATGGAAAAGAGTAAAGCTTTGTTGTTAGAGTCCATATCAAACTTTTCTGTATTGTTATAGTGAAGGGGGCAGGAGGAACATAAATTATATCATGTCCCACCTTTTGATAATGAACCATTTTAATCATTATCTTCCCCTTCCTCCTCCACCTCCTCCTCCTCCTAAGTCATTAGCTTACATTTGTGGATCAAGGCAAAATTTACAAAGTCATTTCACATACATTATCTCATTTCATCCTCACAACAAGCCATTTGTGAATTAGTGAGGGTAGGTATATTTATTTCCATTTTTTAAAATGTGGAGAATAAGGTTCAAAAAGGCAGGCAGTCAGCAATTTGCTCAAAGTCCCACAGCTAGTAGTATTTAGACTAGAAGTCAGATCTCCTGACTCAAGGTCCAATGTCCTTTAACCCCTCTACCCTGCTTCTCATCCCATTGCCTTTCCTGACAGCTAACATTTCATTTTTATTCTAAAAAGAAAGCCTCTTGAAGGGGTTCCACTGCCCAACATTTGAGCCATTGCTACTGTTTGTAATTTCCCATCCCAGTGTCACTGGGGAAATGGTTGGTGTAGAGGTCCTTAGGCATTCCTCTTTAAAGAATTACACCCACAAATCCAATTAGAATAAAATAATCTTTTATTTAAGTGCTAGAGAAAGGAAACCTTCAGAGGGATCTCAAGGGGACATAGTTCCAGAGACTTGGTTCTCTGAGATACCTATCTCCTCGAGCAGGAGAAAGGCCATAGATGGTAGATGGGGGTGATCACCTGAGAATGGAATGTCCTTTATTGGGGGAGGGGTTGGGAGAAGTCAGGTGAGGGGTGGTTGTTGGAGCTATCTTTGATGGTTATCTCTGTCCCTTGGGTGCTACTCAGGCAGCAGCCATGCCTAATAGGATTATAAATCCGAGGGGTGGGGGAGACTGGAATTAAGAGTAGTAGTCCTGGAGTTAACTCAGTCCTGAGTGGTTGCCATTTATCTCCCTTGCTTCTTTACCTGTGTTTGTCCTTTGGTTTAGCTTCTCAAGGAGAGTTTCCCCAGACCAGTGTCCTTTAGTTTAGATGGCCAGTTCCCTAACCCCATAACTCCAGGGAGAAGAGCCAAATATACTGTCCAAAAACTCAGTGTACCTTTCTTCCACCATGCCCAGAAGGGCACTGTGCACATTCCTCTCTTTAAACAAATTTAAGCATAAGATGTGGTGGGAAATGTCTTTTTTTGTTTGTTTAAAAAGCACTTCATAAATTTGCCAGTAATATACATATACATACACACACACACAAATGTATATATGTATATATATACATTTAAAAAATGTCATTCTCCTTTACTGTTGATGAGTAATAGGGATATATTTGCATACTGTTTTGTAGATCATTTTATTTTTTGATGTAATGTCTAGATTGATCAATAAGTATTTATTGGGCAGCTAAATAGAAAACACCAAAAATTCTCATGTGTTCTTTTCATCCCATTATCACCCTTTATTCTCTGGCCACTGTTGTAGTGGGTTCTGCTGGCCTAGCTACCAGCTAAAATGATATAGTGGATGGTATCTTGACTTAGGTCATAATATAACTGGGTTCTAGCCCTATTACATGCTCATTATATGTAACTTTGGACAAGTCAGCTCCACTTCCTTTCCTCTGCTTCCTCATTTATAATATTAATAATATTAATAATAATAATAATAATAGCTAGTATTTATTTTGAGCTTAAAGGTTTACAAAAGAGTTTACAAATATCATCTCATTTTATCCCCACAACCCCCTGAGGCAGGTGCTATTAGTATCCCCATTTTACATAGGAGGAAACTGAAGCAGACAGAAGTTCAATGACTTGCCCAGAGTCATACAGCTAGTAAGTATCTGAGGGCAGATTTGAACTCAGGTCTTACTGATTCTAACTCTAGTGCTTTATCCATAGCACCCTCTGGCTGACTGGAGAGTTTGACCTAGATGACTTCTGAGGTCTTCTCTGGTTCTAAATCTATAATCCTGTTTTTAGATGACCTCTAGCTCCATCTCTGGTGACCTATGAGCTTCTACTGCTCTGGTTCTGTTTTGGCCATAACCCTGAGGGTGGGAGAGGTAGGGAGGGGGGATTCCTGCACTTGCTTTACCTGGATTGTTCCTCTTTAATTCAGCACCTTTGGAGGGGCAACCATCGATTGCCCCAGGAGTTCTTCCAGAGAACCACTCCATTGTTTGCCCCTAGAGACTTTCAGAAGGAGAGAGAAGTGAGCTATGAGTTTGCCCTGGAGCCAGGCACTTACCTGATTGTTCCCTGTACCTCTGAGCCCTGGCAGGAGTCTGAATTCATCCTAAGAGTCTTCTCCAGGAAGAAGCATGCCTTATAGTAAGGAAGCCAGTTGGCTGCGCTCGTGTGCTCTCTCTCTCTCTCTCTCTCTCTGTCTCTCCGTGTGTGTGTGTGTGTGTGTGTGTGTGTGTGTGTGTGTGTGTGTTGTAGGAGGGGTCAGGTTTCTTCACGGTCCCTCTAGTGATGGGAATAAAGAGAGGGTGATAACATAGGATGACCAAGATGAAGAAACTAGTGACTAGGAAGGCATGGGATGACTTCTGTAGGTTTCTACCACCTAGAAGGTCGCTTGCATATAGTAAGCCTCCAGTAAATACTTTTTGATTCATTGGTTGAAATGTGGATCTTAAAAACCTTATAAAAGTTACAAGGACTTTACCACAGGTCCCGACATTATATATCAAGGGCTTCTCAGGCTAGGAAAGAAGAGGAAGGCAATATGCTACTAAGTCAAAGGCAATTGAAAAAAGAAATGGGAGAAAGATTAGAGTGGGGGGGGGGCATATAGGTGGTAGCCATTCTATAGGAGGAAGAAGAAACGGGAGAAGGGAAAGGATGGATCAAAATGTTCTCTGTAGTTCTCCCTTTCCACAATGTCCCTGAATGCATCTTTTTTTTCTATTCTCAGTGAAATGGGAAGTAATTGCAGCTTTGTCCTCCCTAAGGTGAGTTGATAGGAGGAAGTTTAACCAACTTTAAGTCTCTTTGGCTGTTTTTAGTTTGGGGTGGGAGCTTTCTTGCTTTGCTGTGCATTACACTGCAAATGTGCCATATTGACTAATGGTCAATTTCTGATCAGACAGACTGAGAAGGATGACAGCTGGGCTGTGTGTGTACCTCAGGGGAGGTACATCTGGTTTCAGTACCTTTTCAAGCCAGCTCAGTCTTTGCTATCTAGAAGGGGATGAGCTAACTCTCTTGTTTTTTCTCCTTTGTCTCCTTACGGTCCATTTCAAACATTTCAAGTGGTAGTTTCTTAAAGAAAGGGAAAGTACAAACTACAACTATATCATTTGGGTGCTTGTTAGTACCCAAGGGGAAAGGGGAAAGTAAGCATTTATTAAGTGCCTACTCTGTACCAGGCAATGCGCTCAGTCCTTTACAAATAACATCTCATTTCTACCAAGGTAGAAAAAATATTAAAAGAAAAGCTTGAAAGTCACATATTAACTGAAATTTTTACTTTATATATGAGTTTAACATCACAGAAATTTGTTGCTGCAAGGGATCTTAGAGATAGATCATAGATCTAGAAACAGAAAGGACTTCAGTGGATATGTAGTTCTACTCATTTTTACAGTTGAGGAAACTGGGGCTCAGGGTGGTTAAGGGATTAGCTCAAAGTCACACAAGCTGCTGGCATCAGAGTGTGGATCACTTAATCTAACCCACCCATTTTACAGATGAAGAGACTGAAACCCAGAGAAATGAAATAAGTAGTCCCAAATCACACAGCAAATTACTGGCAGAGCTACAACTAAGACCGATGCCTCTTGACTTCTGGCCCCATGGAACATTGATTTATTTCCTTCATTGCTATTCAATTATCGTAGATAATTAAAAAAAAAAAAACCAAGGATACTGACATTTTCCCCCTAAAAATCAAAATGCTTTCCAAACTTTCTTTATAGGTATTTTCCTCACAATTCACCTTTAGGGAACATTAGCCTCCTCTCTACAGATGGAAAAACCGAGAACTAAAAAGTGATTAGCCATGTTAGTTAGTCCCCAGATTCCTAGGCCATAAATCAAGTCCCACTGGCTATAGTTTAAGGGCCATCCTTAATAAACACGCTGCCTCTCTGTATAGTTAGCAGAAAGAATGGGGAATTTTGAGTAAGAGATCCCAGGTGCAAATTCTTGTTCTGTTATTTCCCAGCTGTTGTCAAGTTGGACGAATCACTCAAACTCTTGGAGTCTGTTTCTTCATTTGGGAAATGAGGGGGGCATGGCTACATGAACTCAAATGTCTCTTCCATTTCTATCATTCTTGAGTAGTCAGTGCAGTGATGTGGTTTCTATGGGTGGAGTCCTAGGCCAAATGTGAGTGCAGTGGGATCCCAACTCATTAAACAGAGGTTTTCAATAAGTAGAAAGAGTAACTCTTGGCTTTTCAGTGTTTTTTTTTAAAGGACTAAGTAAAGGGATGGATAATTGAGGAGCAGGGGGAGTGGAAGGTTAGGGAGGATTTTAAATAGGTCTCTGGCATCCTCCCTTCTCTCTCATGGGTGGAGGAAGTTGGGAGTTATAAGGAAAAACCAAAGGTTCTGTCTCTAAGGGCTTACTCCCTGCCCCACCCCCCCAAACATTAAGTGGAGGCAAAAGCTGAAGGGAATCCTGGGACAGGTGAGGAATTCTATGCATTGTAAATGAATGAGCCTTTGTTTGCATTTCTTCCTACAGGAGATAGTTGACAGATATGAAAGGGAGGACGAATTCTTCACTAAACTGTTTGAAAAAGTAAGTGGACTTCCTGTGGTTAGAGGGAACAGGGCAGAGGTTAAAGGGGAGCAGTTATTCTTGTCAAGCTTTATATGCTTGAGCCTGGGTATAAACTGGGCTAATCTACCCTCTCCCAACTTTTACCCCACCAGGAAGGAATCCTGGCTATGAGAGTAGGGGTTCTAAACTTGGGTATAGATATAGATATAGATATACACATACACATACACACATATATAATATACATAATCATATTTCAATATAGTTTCTTTTGTAATCTTATGTATTTTTTATTCATTTAAAATATTCTGAGAAGGGGCCCAGAGGCTTCACCCTTCAATAATAGCCCTCTGAGTATTCATGGGATAAGATAATTAATGCTTTGGCTGATGAGGGAATGAGCATTGATAGGGCATTCTCCATGGAGAATAAAATCTATCAACAAGCATTTATTTATCCCCTACTATGTGTCAGACACTGTGCTATGCATTGGGCATATAAATAAAAAAGCGAGGCCATCACTGGAGCTGACATACAATCACTGGACAGACAAGAAGCTTATACTCTTCTGGGATGACATTGCAATGACTGGCCTGAGGTATTAGGGGTACACAGCATGAGGGTACTGGTCTAGGTGCACTAAATGCAATCTTTGCTCACTTAGTCATTTGCAGAGAGCTTCTCAGTGCCAAGAACACTACAATAGGCAACTGGGAAAAAGAAATAGTTGTGAAAGTCTAATATATCACCAACTAGAGAGAAGCTAAATTTGATTAGAAGGATGGCTAAGAATTCCTCAAGATTGTAACCCAATATTTAAGGATTGTCATCCAAACTGAAAGGTCCATGAATCTCTTCCTTCTGTTATTAACACAATAGGGCCCTTTTAACTATAGGGTCTTAAATTTAAATGTACAGCTTATTGGTCTCTTATTCAGATATTGATTTGCCTTTGGCATTTCACTAAATTAATCTCGAGGAACTAGACCTGAAGTTTCACCTTTTATTTAGCTTTCTTGCTCTAGGCTAACTGTCCTCACTTGATTTACAATATAACCTCTTTGGGTTATTTAATATAATTTTATTTTTTCCAATTAAAAATCTATTTTCTCTCTCAAACTCCTCTCTCTGTTCACACACCCCCACCCCCACCAAAAAGAAAAAAGGAAAACAAAATTCTTGTAATAAATGAGCATAGTCAAGCAAAACAAATTCCCACATTGGCTTTGTCCAAAACACTTATGACTCATCCTGCACTGAGTCTATCACCTCTCTATCAGGAGGTATGTAGCATACTTTATTATTGGTAGTGGGACCTCTTTGCAAAAGTCCTAATTCCAGATTTCATAATCAGTCAAACCACAAGTTTGCTACTTCTCTCACTGTAACAAGAAAGCCTGGCTAAGCAAGTGCTGTTCCAGTCTAGCTGTTTCCCTTGAGCACCAAAGATCTCCAAAAAAGGCATTGAAACCATCCTGGTTAGAGGTTAGACTGGAGAGTGTGTGTGTGTGGGGGGGATTCCAGCAATTAAGAGTTTGTATTGATACCCAATGAGTCATAGTAAAATCTCAAATCTGATCCAACTAAATATCTATTAATAACCTTTTATATGCAAGGCACTATGCTAGGCACTAAGAACACAAAGGAAAAAAAAAGGAAAACAATCCTTGCCCTTATGGGGATTACATTCTATTGAGGGAATAAAATGTGTATACAATTAAGTATATATTTTATAATTTTATTTTTACTTTACCCCCATATGTTATAATTTTTAAAGAAGAAAATGAATGCTGACAAATAAAGGCATCAATCACATGAACAGAGTCTTGAAGGAAGATAGGGCTCTTAAGAGGTAGCTGTGAGTAGGGAGAACACAGAGGGTCATGTAGGGAATAGCCAATAGGCTAGTATGCCTGGAAGTTAGAGTTCATAACAGAGAATATAGTGAGCCAGGAAAGGTAGACTGGAGTCACTTAGTTTTTTGTTGTTTTATGTTTTATCTTCACTAATAATAGATAACTCACCCTCTTATGTTTTGTCCTTCCTTTCAGTACCCTGAAATAAATGCAATCCAGTTGCAGAAGATACTGAATAACATGACCTGGACACGTAAGTGATCCAAACTTTTTCTGTATGAAGACATAGGAGTTCTATTTAACTTGGAATTTTCCTATCTGGTCATAGAATGTTGTCCTTTGGTCCCACTACGTTGACTTGAGCACACACCAGTCCCACATGCTGGCACAACAATGGAAGCTTTCTCAGAATCATAGAAGCTCAGAGTTGGTAGGGAGCTCAGAGTGGACCGATTCCAACCCATACCCAAGCAGTAATCTCCTCTATAACATACATGAGGTACAAATGTCTTAGTGCAGTTTCCTGCTGTTAAAGGTTTAAAACTGCATTGACTTTTGGAACACCCTCTAAAGTTCACACTGGAAGACCTCCAGGGATTGAATACTCCTGATCTCTATAGGTAGCCCATTCTATTTTTAGATAGCTCTAATTATTAAAAAGCTTTTCCTCAAGGCAAGATGAAATCTGCCTTTCTGTAATTTCCATACTTTGATCAATGTCATTCCCATACTTTTGGGGAAGAAGCCTAAGCCCTTTTCTTTATGACTGGCAACTTCCAAGTCTCCCATGTCTTATCTTTTGCAGGCCAGATGTTATAGATGTAGATATTAATATGAATATGTATATATGTATATATGTACATATGTATATGTATACATTCTATATCGATATATGTATGTGCATATATGTATGTGCATGTGTACCTAGTTCCTTCCATCAAACTTCATACCAACAATCTGTTTCATCCATCATTCTCTGGATGGGCTCTAGCTTGTCAACGATCTTCAGCATGCAACAGAGGTTTTGAAATCTGGCTGGCATCCTGGGATTTGTAGTTTAGAGGGAAAGGCTTTTTTCTTTCAACCTTGAGAGTTTTTTGTTGATTTTTTGAATCCAACTGCAAGAATTTACATTTCTCCATATTAAACTTTATCTTCTTAGGCTTAACCATGGTTCTAATATATTGGAATCTTTTTTAAAAAATCTAATTCTGTGATTGAACATACTAATTCTTCCTCTAGCTTTTTATCATCTGAAAATTTTACAAACATGTCATCTATGTCAGGGTCCAAGTCATTAATAAGGAATGTGGAACAGAACAGGGTCAACCAAAGCTCACTGCAACACTCCATAAGAGTTGGCATCAATCTATAAATCCCTTTCTGGTTGTTCAATGAGTTTCAAAAGTACTTAACTATACTACTTTCAAGCAGTGTTGGAAATCTTTACTTGCTTTCTTAGCTAGGATATGTAAACATTTTGATAGATGAATTGTAAAGAGTGATTGTTTTGTTCATTTTATGTAGAAGATATTGCTGTAGAATGTATATATTTATAAAAAATTGAGTTGCTGAAGTAAGAGCTGCCTGGATAAAGAAGTCTGGGTGGACTGGTAAAGTTTTAATACTTATATGCAAGGCTAAATAATAGGGTGGTATTGTTTTTCTTTTTTTACCAAGAATTTATGCCAGCTTATTTTCCATAACAACTGGAAGATAGTGGAAATGAATGAGTCATTCCTTCATTTCCACTATCTTCCAGTAGTTATGGGAAATGAGCTTTAGGGTAGCATTGACTGCACCCTGGGAACTGCTGAATGGTATTTGTCCAAAGGGGCCTCTGTATATGACTGAGAAATCTGGGTGATAATGTGATTTAAATGATTTTACCCCAAGTTCCCTTTAAGTCAATAAACAAATGAAGGACTTTTCTTATTGTTGTTATTATTTATAATTAATATGATTAATTATATTATATAATAATACATCATTAACTCAAATAACTCATTATCTGAAGGCTAACCCTGTGTTCTTAAAACTATGTAATGCGGGGCAGCTAGATGGCACAGTGGATGGAGCACTGTCCCTGGATTCAGGAGTACCTGAGTTCAAATCCGGCCTCAGACACTTGATACTTACTAGTTGTGTGACCCTGGGCAAGTCACTTAACCCCAATTGCCTTACTAAAAAAACAAAAAAACAAACAAACAAAAAAACCTATGTAATGCTTTGGGAATATATTTATTATCTTACATTTATTTTACTTGTTTTGTTTTTAATGTACAAATATATGAAGATGGTATTCTGGTTTGGTAGCCATTCATATAAAAAAAACTAAGGGTCTCAGTTGGCCACAAACTTACCAAGAGCCAACAGTGGGATGTGAATGCCAAAAAAAAAAGGTTAGTGTCCCAAACATAGCAACATAGCTTAGTAGGAAGATTGTACTGGGAGTCAGGAATTCAGAGCTGGAATGTCAGTTTTCACACTTAGAAAGCTATGTGACCAGGGCAAGTCACTTCACTTCACTGACACTCATTTTCCTCTTCTGTAAAGTGAGGATCATAATAATATTGCACTTGTATTACATGCTTCATAGGGCTAGTGTGAGAAAAGTGCTTTGTCAACCCTAAGGTGCTGGAGAAACTTGAGCTATCATGATAGTATTTGTAATAATACTAATAATGGTCCCCTATTATGCTGAATGGATCAGACCACACCTGGACTATTATGCTTAATTCCATTTATTATATTTTAAAAGATATGCAGTGAATTAGAATGTATCCAGAGAGATCTAGAATCCATGTCTTCCTTGCTTTTGCTCTAGGATCTATTCAGGCTCCATGGTTACTCAGTCAATCAATCAATATTTATTAATATTTGTTATGCCAATCACTGTACTAAGTCTTCTTGCTTTTCTAATGACTTCATCATAATAACTGTCAGTTGTAGAGTATTTTAAGTTTTCAAAGTATTCTACAAGCTTTATATCATTTCACACCCACAACCTTGTGTTCCTACAGGGATTATCCAGTTCAATCCAAACCATACAATTTATAGACGAATAAACAGAATCTCATAATGGCTAAATGACTTACCTATGGTCACACAGTTACTTAGTACCAGAGGTGAAATTTGAACCTAGGTTTTCCTGACTCTGCAGCCAGTACTTTTTTCCATAACCTTCTCAAGGAAATGCTACTCAATCCAAAAGGCTATCCCTCTGCTGTCTGCTCTACCCCACATGGGGCAGCTAGGTGGCACAGTGGATAGAGCACTGGCTCTAGAGTCAAGAGGTCCTGAGTTCAGATCTCACCTCAGACACTTATTAGCTGTGTCACCCTGGGAAGGTCACTTAACCCAATTGTCTTAAACATCGGACCTAGGACAAACAACAACCTCAGATAGTGAGAAGGCATCTGGTAATTTATCCAGACTGTTTGGACATCCCCTGATGTTGTCACACACGAGGAGATGAGTATCCCTGAATGTTGCTTTTTCTCTCTACTATCAGAACTAAGTCCTCTCATCCCAATTTTCACCTCATTTAAGTGACCAGGACTCTGTTACCTTATTAGAAAACCATGGGGAGTGGCCTCTTCTTTAAAAAGGGCTGGCCCAGGGGCAGCTAGATGGTGCAGTGGATAGAGCACTGGCTTTGGAGTCAGGAGTACCTGAGTTCAAATCCAGCCTTAGACACATAACACTTACTAGCTGTGTGACCCTGGGCAAGTCACTTAACCCCAATTGCCTCACTAAAAAAAAAATAAATTAAAAAAAAATAAAAAGGGCTGGCCCTGGGGAAAGTAAACCAAGGAGAATCCTTATGCAAATTTTCCCCATCTATTTGCAGACCTGTCCAGCCCACAGCCCACCTTCAGTATGAATGCTTGCCTAGGGATTCTGGCACTGCTTGATGTATCTTTTTCAGCTCTTGGGAATGGAAGAGGGAGGAGGGGGGAATATTGCTCTCAAATTTCAAGGAGTGAGGCACAGTAGCTATGACCTAATATTCCATCTGTAGTATTTCTGTGATTCCTCTCTTTTGCAGATTAGGTGAAGAGGGCACAGAGAAGTTACCTACCATAGAGAGAGGGGGGCCACTGGAATCATAGTGTCTAAGAGCTTGAAAGAATCTTAAAGATCATCTAACCCAACTTCCTCATTCTTATTATGAGGAAACAAGCACATGCCTTCCCTGAGAGTCTTAATTTTTGGATAGAGTGCCAATGCAGAGTCAGGAGTCCTACAATGGAATTCTTACCTCAGACACTAGAAGTGTGATGTGGTCAAGTCACTTAACTTACCAGTGCCTCAGTTTCCTTATCAGTAAAATGGAATCAATTCCTGATATATCTATCTCATAGGGTTGTTGGAAAGATCAAATGCATTAACATATGTAATGTGCTTTGTAAATCTTAAAGTGCTTTGTGAATTTCAGTTACTATTATTAAGATAAAAACCAGCATAAGGAATAGAGTCCTAGACTAGAATATGGAAGAACAAATCCTGCCTTTGACACTTACTTTGTAACAACGGGCAAGTCCCTTCATTTTGTTGAACCTCTATATCCTCTTCTACAAAATAGGGACATCCATACTTTTAATATCTACCAGACAAGGTTATTGTGGAGCTCTGATTAGATGATGTGAGATAATAAATACAAAGATCTTCACAAACTTGAAAATATTATATGGATGTCACTCATTATTATCTACTCTCAGTTGGGAGAGGAGACCAGAGGGGAAATTTAAATGTCACTAGATAATACTAACGATTGATCAATGAGCATTTATTAAATGTCTGCTATGAGTCAGGCACATGTATCCTGGGCACTGAAGTAAAAAATGGAGTAGTCTCTGCCGTCAAGGAGCTTACATTCTATTGGAAGGAAACAACATGTGTACATATATACAGACATAGATAAAGTAGATACGTATAGACAAATTATATATATATATATATATATATATATATACACACACACACACACACACACACACACACACACACACACACACACACACAAGATACTTTCAGGGGAAGGCACCAGAAGCTGAGGATATCAAGAAAGACAGGTGTCTAAAGCTTTGAAGGAAACCAGAGATTCTAACCCACAAAATTAGTAAATGCTGCACGGATGGTTAAGGGTTGATTATAATACTGTGTCTGGAAAATTCTGGTGTTCTTTTTTGACTTGTCACTATTGTCCTTGACTCTTAATGAAGCTTAATGCTACAGGCACTGTGAGCATTCAAGAATTTCGATACCTGTGGAAGCGACTACTGATCTATCAGGTAAAAATAAATCTTAGCCAGACTGAATTTTCTGATTTTATTGTTACTGTGGTTGAAATGACTTGACATTGATTGAGCCTCCCTAGTATACCTATTTCTGTCGTATAAAAACATGGCACCCATTCTCAGAGGTTATGTTGAATCCTAAAACTAGCATAGGATTGCACATCAAGAGACCTGGGATCCATCTAGAGCTGACTCTACCACTACCTAGTTCTGTGACCTTCAGTAAGTCACTTTACTTCTCTGAGTAATTAAGTCCTTCATCTGGAAAAAAGGAGGGAAAGTGTCTAGATGACCCCCAAGGCAGGGCCCTTCCAGAATGCATACTTTATGACTCAGTTCTAGGACATTAAAGAATGGTGGTCAGAAACAGAATTCTAAGAATGACCTTCCATTATTCCTTTATCCTAGAATATGGGACCTCAGACAAACTGAGCAGTTCAGTTCTCATGGGATCTTCTGGTGATTCTGGTGAATTTGAGATACCATCCTTAGACACAGTAGTCACTGTGAAAAAGATAAGGGTGAAAGGAGATTAAAGTAGAAAGAAAAATCCCAGCCATATAAAAATATTTATAATACCACTTCTTTTTAGTAGATAGGAATTGGGCATCTAGGTGGTGCAGTGGATAGAGCACTGGCCCTAGATTCAGGAGGACCTGAGTTCAAATCTGACCTCAGATGCTTGACACTTACTAGCTGTGTGACCCTGGGCAAGTCACTTAACCCCAATTGCCTCACCAAAAAAAGAAGAAGAAAGAAAGGAAGGAAGGAAGGAAGGAAGGAAGGAAGGAAGGAAGGAAGGAAGGAAGGAAGGAAGGAAGGAAGGAAGGAAGGAACTAAAAACAAAGTGAAAACCCCTCATTTGAGGAATGGTGAGGAATGGTTAACAAAACTGTGGAACGTGGATGTAATGTAATATAATATGTTTCAACAAAAAATGCATATGAAGAATTCAGAAAACTGTGGCAAGACTTGTAGGAACTGATCAGCAAAGTGAAATAAGCAGGGTTAGGGAAACAATCTATGCAATAACTACAATAATGTGGAAAGAACAACAGCGATGAGATGAAACTGAATGCCATATAATTATAAAGATAAAACCTGTCCCTGAAAAAGAGATAGAAAAATGCAACTCCTTCCCTTCTTGGAAGATATGGGGAACTATGGGGAACACTGCATATACTGTTATATTTGGTTGATGTACTTTTGGGGAACTGCTTTTTCCTTATCTCTTTTTTTATTCTTTGTTATAATGGATAGTGTCTGGAGAGGAGAGATTGAGATATATTTGGAAATTAAGATGATATAAAAGCAAAAGTTATTAATAAAAAAGATCAACTTAAGGGCTCAGAAACTCATGTCCTATAAAGATTTGATGAAAGAACTGGGGATATTTGCCCTGGAGAAGACTATGGGGGAAAATAATAATTGTCTTCAAATATATGAAGGGATATGTGGAAGTAGATTTGTTCAGTGTGGCTCCAGAGGGAGGAAATGAGGCTAATAAAGAGGGGAAACCAGTGAATGGATTTCTGGTCTCCCCAAGAAAAATCTTTTTCATGATGAACATAGCCCCCAAATGAATAGGCCATGCCATATTATCATTGATTTAGAATGGGGGCAGCTAGGTGGTGCAGTGGATAGAGCACTGGCCCTGGAGTCAGGAGGACCTGAGTTCAAATCTGACCTCAGACACTTAATACTTACTAGCTGTGTGACCCTGGGCAAGTCACTTAACCCCAATTGCCTCACCAAAAAATAAAAAAAGATTTAGAGTAGAAAAAACCCTTAAAAGATGATCAAATCTAATCTCCTCATTTCCTAGATGAGGAAGTGGAGGCACAGAGTGGTAAAGAGATTTGTCCAAAATCACATGGTTCCTAATTGGCAGAGCCATGATTTCAATTCAGGTGCTCTGAGTCCAAATCCAGCATTCTTTCCACTGTATTCCATTGGTCAAGGTGGGCAGCCCTGCAGCACTGATAAGCAGCTCTTCTATAGAAGGAATTTCTGCATAGGCTGGGAAGTTAGAGCAGAGGACTTGCAAGGTACCTTCCATCTCTCAGACCTAATGATGCTTCTCTGGTTTTGGTTCTTCACAGGAAGTTTTCCACAAACAAGACAAGGACAATTTGGGGTTCCTGGAATCATGGCAGCTGCGGGCAGCTGCTCAGGGAGCTGGTGAGTGCTAGTATGGTTAATTGGTGTTTTTCTAGACATCACTGATTCCAGCAATATCCAAGAAAGGCCCAGGAAGAGCAATTTGTAGGCTGGCAGGTGCAATGCTCTTATCTTCAAGGACTTTCCATAAATCCAGAGGACTCAGCAAAGGCAGACATATTCAGTCAGTAAAAAATGCACGCTGTCAGAATTCGGGGCACAAAAATAAAAAGTCATTGTTCCTACTGGTTCTGTCAAATCTCGAACAATGAACTCATTGGGAAAAGGATATAAGAAATATTTACTAAGAACCTACTGACTATAAGGTAGCCTATTATTCTCCTTGCTGGGTTGATGAGCTTATGTGCTGATGAGGGTGGGTTTCTAATGTACCAAGATAAATATATAAAAGGTCATTTGAGCATCAAGAACTGGGAGGATCAGGAAAGGTTTCATGTAAGAGGCGGGGCCTGATATCAGTCTCAAAGGAAGGTAAGTAAATCCTAAGAGGTAATGATGAGGAGAGAGTATGTCCCAGCTATGGGACATAGCCTGTGTGAAAGTACAGAAGTGAAGGGTAGAATGTTGGGTTCTCATAGAATCTGGCTGGAATGAAGAATGTTTGAAGGGGAGCAATGCCGAAATGAACCTGAAAAGTTTCTTAGGATTCTGAATTGTGGATGGCCTAAGTAGCCTCTATTTTACTCTAAAGCAGCTAGGTGGCACAGTGGAGACAGCAAGAGGCCTGGAGTCAGGAAGACTTGTCTTTCTGAGTTCAAATCTGGCCTCAGACACTCACTAGCAGTGTGACCCTGGGCAAGTCACTTACCCTTGTTTGTCTCAAATTCACATCCATAAAAAAATGAACTGGAGAAGGAAATGGTGAACCACTCCAGTATCTCTACCAAGAAAAACCTAAAATGGGGTCACAAAGAATTAGAGATGACTCAACAAAAATTTTTACCCTAGAGACAATAGTGAACTCCTGAAGACAGTGGAGTGATGTGGTTAGAACTGCTTTAGTAAGATTAATTTGGCAACTGTAAGAAGGATGGGTTAGAAAGAGGGAAAGACTGTAAGGAGGGAGGTCAGTAGGAAGACTATAGGAATAGTGTAGGTGAGATGTGATGAAGACATTGTTATGGACTCTTTTCCTTCTCTGCATTTCAGTGATCTCATAAATTCCTGTAGATTCCATTATCATCTCTATGTAGATACCTCCTGGCTCTAACTGGCTCTAGTCTCTCTCTTTGGGTTCCATTCCAACTTCAGTCCAGAATCTCTAATTGGATAACCCTCAGTCATCTCAAACTCAACATGTCCAAAGCATAACTCATCTCTTCACACTGTCCCCCCCTACCCCAAACCTCCACCTTCTTCCTACCTTCCCCATTTCTATCTAGTGAATCATCTTTCTGGGCATCCAGATTCAAAGTTTGGAGTCATCCTTACCTCTCCCCTCTCCCACCACTCCTATACAATTAGTTGGCAAGTGTTGTTGCTTCCTCCCACACAACCTCTTACATTTCATCCCTTTTTCCTATTTTTGCTACCTCCCCACCCCCTGCCTTAGTTCAGTACCTTATCACTGCTCCACGGGAATATGATTGCTGTTGTTTCCTAATTGGTCTTCTTGCCTTTCCAATCCCCCACACAGCTGTCAAAGGGCTCTCTCAAGAGCTCCAGCAGCTCCCTGTGGCCTCTATGATAAATAATAATAACTAATAATAATGATGATAGCTGACATTTATATAGCACTTACTATGTGCCAGTACAAATTCCTCTGTTTGGTTTTTCAAGCCCTTTAGATGTGGATCTTGTCTCCAGCTTCAGGCTTTTTACCCATTACTCCCCGTCACACACTCTGTGTTCTAGCTCCACTGGCCTGTTTGCTGTTCTACTTGCTAGGTGGTGTAGTGGGCAGAGTTCCTATGCAGTCTCAGACACTCACTCACTAACTGTATGACCTTGGGAAGCCATTTAACTTCTGTTTACCTCAATTACCTTGTTTTGTTTTGTTTTTTTTAGGCAGTTGGGGTTAAGTGACTTGCCCAGGGTCACATAGCTAGGTGTCTAAAGTCAGATTTGAACTCAGGTCCTCTTGACTCCAGGGCCAGTACTCTATCCACTGTGCTGCCTAGCTGCCCCACCTCAGTTACCTTAACTGTAAAATAAGGATAGAAATAATAACACCCATCTCATAGGGTTATTTTGAGGATAAAATGAGATATTTGTAAAGTGCTTAGCATAGTGCCTGGCACATAGGAGTTACTCAATAAGTCCTTGCTTTCTTCCTGTCCCTTGCATTTTCCCATCTTCTGTCTTCACGTGTAGAATGCTCGCCTTTCTTTTCCTGAACCTCTTCGAATCCCTGTTGTTATTGTTGTTTTTCAGTCATCCCATCATGTCCAACTATTCATGACCCTGTAGACTATAGCACCCTAGGCCCTTCTATTCTTCACCATCCCCCAAAGTCTATGCAAGCTCACGTTCATTGCTTGCATGACACTATCTATCTATCTCAGACTTGCCGTCCCCTTTTCCTTTTTCCTTCAATATTTCCCAATATCAGGATCTTTGCCCATGAGTCTTATCTTCTCATTATGTGGCCAGAGCATTTAAGCTTTAGAATTAGTATCCCTACTTTTTTTCAACACTGACCAAACTGAACTTGCTGACCTCAGGTCCAGGCCTCTATTCACTAGGTTACACTACCTCTATAAGCTGTACATCATTCCTGCCCGTGTAATCATTTCAATATTCAAACATATTCAGGAATAAGTTGCCAGTTCTACAGCTAGGATACCCTCTGTAAGTACTCCCATTGTTGAAAATGGCTCTCTCTGTGATATCCTGCATCCTTATACTTCTCACTTAAAACAACACTCCAATCTGAGTAGTGATGAGTGGTTAGTCACCCAAAGGACTAGAATGAAGTCCCCCTCTCTCCCTCCCTCCCTCCTACATGAGATCTTTCCTAGTCCCAATAGTAACTGGGGCCTCCTCTAGCAACCTAAAACTATTTTGCATTTGCATTGTGTGCATTTTGCATTTTTCAGTGTATATATAAGGTCCCCCAATAGGATGTAAGCTTATTGAGAGCAGCTCTTGGGAGATGGGAATGTGTGAAGGGGAGCAATATGAAGTGAGCCTGGAAAGGGAATATGAATTGTTGTTCAGTTGTTTCTGACTCTTCATGACCCTCTGGGCCAGAGCATGCCAATACTGTCCATGGGGTTTTCTTCACAAAGATGCTGGAGTAGTTTGCCATTTCCTTGCTTAGGGGATTAAGACAAACAGAGGTTAAGTGACTTGTCTAGGGTCACAGAGCTAGTAAGTGCCTGAGGCCAGATTTGAACTCAGGTAGACCCAGCATGCTATCCACTGAGCCATCTAGTTGCTTCTTGGTAATGAAAATATTGGCTTTAGAATCATAGGCCCTGGACTCAAATACTGGCTCTGATTGCCTTTTTTTTTTTTGGTGGGGCTATGAGGGTTAAGTGACTTGCCCAGGGTCACACAGCTAGTAAGAGTCAAGTGTCTGAAACAGGATTTGAACTCAGGTACTCCTGAATCCAAGGTCTGTGTTTTATCCACTGTGCCACCTAGTTGCCCCCTACTGATCACCTCTGTAGCTATGAGTGAATCAATTAATCTCTCTGGACCTCAGTTTACTGAATTGTAAAATGACAGGGTTGAAATAAATAACTTTAAAGGTCCCTTCCAACTTAATATCTGTTAAAAAAAAACACAACTTAATACCTCTAAAATGAGAGTTTCATTTCTTTGGCCTTGTATTTTCAGTATCCTTTCCAGTAGCACAGTGTAAGACCTATGCCAAGGTCTTAATAAATAATTGTGCATTAATGAATGGAGACAAAAGATGACATAGAGATAGACTCAAGGCCCTCAGCACCTGAGGTAACTAAATTGGTGGTATATTGGCTAGAGAACAGGACATGGAGTCAAAATAATCTTAGTTTGACTCACTCCCTAAGTGGGTGACCTTGCATAAGTCACTTAACCTCTTTGTGACTCAGTTTCCTCATCTCTAAAATGAGAATAATAACAGCACATACCTCACAGGGTGATTGGACAGATCAAAGAAGTTATCACACTTAAAGTGCTTTGTAAACCTCAAAGTTCTATATAAATACTATCATAATCATCATTGTCACTACTACCATCAGTGTGCTTATCAATATTTCCTCCTCACAGGTATTTTACTCAGTGATGAGGTGTGCAATCTAATGGCTATTCGATATGGCAACTCCAACCGGAAGATCGGCTTTGAGAACTTTGTCTACTTCATGCTTCGAGTGGAGATCATGGAAGGTGAGGCACCGATGGGAAGGAAGGAAGGGAGGAAGACAGGGAGAGAGGGGGACTTCATTCTAGTCCTTTGGGTGACTAACCACTCATCACTACTCAGATTGGAGTGTTGTTTTAAGTAAGAAGTATAAGGATGCAGGATATCACAGAGAGAGCCGTTTTCAACAATGGGAGTACTTACAGAGGGTATCTTAGCTGTAGAACTGGCAACTTATTCCTGAATATGTTTGAATATTGAAATGATTACATGGGCAGGAATGATGTACAGCTTATAGAGGTAGTGTAGCCTAGTGAATAGAGGCCTGGACCTGAGGTCAGCAAGACCAATTTGGTCATTTTTCAGTCATGTCTCACTCCTCATGACCACATTTGGGATTTTCTTGCAAAGATACTTGCCAAGTACAAAGTGGCTTACCATTTCCTTCTCTGGCTTATTTTGCAGATAAGGAAACAGAGGCAAGCAAGGTTAAGTGGTTTGCACATGGTCACACAGCTAGTAAATGTCTAAGGCCAGTTTTGAATTCTGGAAGATTACTCCTCCTCATTCTAGGCTCCATCTAGCTGCCCTGTGGCCAGCAAGACCTTGGTTCATATTTGGCCTCAGACATGAACTATTATGTAACCATGGTGAAATAATTTAGTTTCTTTGAGCCTCAGTTTCTTCACCCACAAAATGAAGGGTAAAAATAGCATCCTCAAAGAATTGTTGTGAGGCTGATGATATGAGATAATACAAAGAGCTTTGCAAACTTGAAAATGCTCTATAGAAGTCCATATTATGGCCAGAATTCACTTCTGTTTTTAACACTGAGGTTGATACAGTGAAAATGTATGTGAAAGGGGAGGAGTCAATGGATTTAAGATGGGGTAGAACAGGGGTTCATAACCTTGGGTTCTTTGGACTTTTCAAAAAAAATGGTTTTGATATATTTCAATATAAGTGATTTCCTTTAAAAAGAACCTAAGTCTCTTATGCATCCAATAATATTATTCTGAGGAGTCCATAGGTTTCCCCAGACAATCAAGGAGCCCATGACAAAAAAGTTGAGAACTTTAGGGAGGAGGATCAAAGGAGCTTTCTCAGTTCCTAGGAGTGAACACCATTAATAGTAAACTCTCACTGACATTTTAGCTCCTCATGCATATTTATACTTTGAGTAAAAATTTCATATTGCTCAAGAGGTACCTTGACAAGAACTTTGATTTTCTGTGTCTACGATGTGTAGCACATGCAGACCTGACCATTGTAACTCAAGCAAGACACAAAGGGATTTCTATATGAAAACAGACCAAAATGAATCATACTTCCTTAGGAGAAAAAGATGACGGTATAACAGAAGTTAAATTCACTAGAAGGGTCAGAATAGTGAATATAAGCTCATTAATTAAATCTTTATATCTATCTATCTATCTATCTATCTATCTATCTATCTATCTATCTATCTATCTATCTATCTATCTATCTATCTATCTACTGATCTTTCAATCTATTGTTCCTTTTTATCATTGATTTCCTTGGAGCATATACCTAGAAATGGGATCTCTGGGTCAAAGTGTATGGACATTTTTAGCTACTTTGTCAGCATGATTTCAAATTGTTCTCTAAAATGGTTAGACCAGCTGGGTACCCTTGACAATTTCTTTCTATTGCTGTCTTTTTAAATTTAATAAATGTAAGGTGAAATTCCATAGTTGTTTGATTTGCATTTCCCTCATTGGCAATTTGAAACAATCTTTAACATGGTTTTCCTCATTGGCAATTTGAAACAATCTTTAATATGGTTATTAACAAATTTTCTTCTGAGAATTCTTTGTCTGTATTTCTTGACTAGTTATTCATTGGGGAATGGCTTTTCTTTTCAAATATTTGCATTATTTCCCTGTAGTTTGAATATCAAATCATCATCAGAGATATGTGAAGTAAAAAAAAAATTCCCCTAATCACTTCCCTTTTTATCTTAGATTGGTGCTTTCCCCACCCTTTTTACCACTATGCAAGAATAATCAATCAATCAATCAACATTTATTAAGCACCCAATACTTGTCAGACACTGTGTTAAGCACTGGGGATAAAAAAAAGCGGAAAAAGGTCATTCTTTCCCTCAAGAGGCTTACAATAGAATGCACTATATCTATAATGGTATCCCTCAAAAAAGATGGAACTCCAAAAGAGAACAGGGGCCAGTATGTGCTAGGAGAGCTGAAGAGCACATCCCTTTAGTGATTCTCTAAGACATATTCTTTGGATTCTCTGTTTGTCCCATAGGGGAGGTTGTTGCATATACCCCAAATGTACAAGCTTTATCCTCACCTCATCCCATTCATCTTTGCAATTCTTACCCTGGGGTCATGTACTGTCTTGACTGATAAGTCAAACTCACAGGCAGGACCATCCAAATTTCACATTCCACCTCATCCAACTTCTTTCTCTCTTGTCACCAGAGGCTTGCTTCTGCTCTTACCACTTTCTACCTCTTGTTCTGGGAACAGTAATCAAATCAGTGTTCCCATTGCTACTGGAAAGTGGGCGATGATCAATTACCTTTTAGTTCCAGTCACCATCCCCTGTGGTTTCCCGAGCCAAAATATCCATCCCTCACCGACCTTTTTATATGTCTCCCCCTTTTAGAATGTAAGTTTCTTAAAGGCAGCGTTGTCTCCCTTTTGTATTTGTATCCCTAGTACTTAGCACAATACTTGCCAAATAGAAAGCTCTTTATACATATTTTTTTCATTTCATTCATCCATCTATCCATCCATAAATTAATTCACCTTTTTGGACTGGAGCACAGCTGGCAGTAACAGTTGGGATGGACATGACCATATGAGGCCAGGGATCTCAAAGACCATGGAACAAGATGAAGAGAGAGAGTTTTCTTCTTACCACCCCATCCTGGAAGGAACATCTTTCTGCAAGTGAAGGGAAAGAAAAACAAACTTTCCACTTATCAGACAGAATGTAGAAGTAGATAAAATGATTAATCAAAGTGTACCTGATCTCTAATACCCATTTTTCAAGGCAAATATTAGTATCAGAGCTCTACTGTCATTAAGCCTCCTTGTTTTTATTTTTTGTTTTTGCTTTTCTTTTGCTTTTGCACAGATGCTTTTCAAAATTTGACCCATGATAATAAAGGAATATATCTTTTGAAGTCTGAGGTAAGATTTTCCTAATTAGCCTACTCCCACCCACCTATATGAACATCATCCTAAGCTTAGGTTGTTACGGGGAAAAATATCTTCTGGTACTTTTAACTTGGAATTAGGAAAACCTGATGGCTAATACCAAATACTAACTGCCCTTTTATCAACCCTTTAACCTATTTAAAACAGAAAATACATCTCATTTCCAGGAGAATTGCCTTAGTCCCTCCCTATGGAGACATTGCTCTCATTGCCTGGGATGTCCAAAGTCCTAACTGTATAGAGATTCAACATGGTTTTAATTGTCATGATTCAATAAGGTCAGGAAGACTTCGCAGGACCCTAAGATATGGAAGGCTCTAATGTCAACACCTTAATCTTTCTCTTTATGCAATCCAGCATTAATACAGTTTTTTTTTAAAAATAAGGAAGGAACAAACCCTTCTCAAACTAAGTGCTGGTATTTCTCTTCTCACTCCTCACATGAAGATTGATTCATATTGATGAAAGGACTGGACTTTTGTTCCAGTCTTGAAGCCTCTTTGATTTCTGAACATGACAACTACCAAAGACCATAGTGGGATGGAACAATTGATGAATTTTTTTTTTAACATTACTCCTTCATTTCCTGATCCTATCCTTATGGTTCTTGGGGCCACTTTCTGGTCTCCATCTCCATTTTCAGAAAGATAGATACACTGAGGGGAGTCAGAAGGACACAAAGATGTGTATAGAGTCCACATCACAGACAGATAGGAAAAAATAGCAGGCCTTTGGAGATTAAGGAGCCAATAACCATTTACCTGCTAAGAGAAGTAGACTTAGTGTAACAGAGTGGTTGGATAGTCAGAGTTGGGAAGAACTGAGTTAAAGTTTTGCCTCTGATACATGTTGATTGTTTGATTCTGGACAAGTCACCTAGCTTCTCAGTATCCCAGATAACTCTCCAGGACTGCAAATCTGCTCTGCATTGATAGGGAGGATTTCCTTTCCAGAAGTTCTCTCTACCAATGAAATCATAGAACAATACAAAAATAAATGGGCACTTTATCCTGAGCTTTCCTTTCGCCCTGTTATTGTTTATTATTAATGTTAACAAGTATAAATACAAACATTTCATAGAGGATGAGGGAAATGCATTCATTTCATGGACATTGCTCTTTTCTACTGCTGTCATAAAGAAGTCATATTTCATGTATGTAAATCAATCAGCTGAATGCATCCCATAACCAAATATTTTTGATGAATAATCTTGGATTTCCACCATAGTCTGTATATCAAATTGAATTTATGAAAAAAAACATTGAGAATAAAGTACAAAATCAACCTGTATCTTAGTTGCCATCATTCATAGGTACCACGTGGGTTGACTATATTTTAGGCTGATTTATCTTTAGTATCATGTGAGGCTTCCTGTGTGATTAATATGATGACATTCAGATAAACAGCACCATAGCCAAAGAGTATGCTGAAAGTAAGTAGCCAGCTGGTTCAGCACTGAAGTAGGAGATAGCAGCAAAGTCCCCCAGCAGGGCAAGTTCACTGATATTTCAGGGGCATGCTGGCACAGCATGGATGGGAATATTTAAGGAAGAAGAAAGGCAATAACCAGTACCTATACATTTAGTTAAGCTGGAAGACTTTCTGTGCCTTTAGGCAGTTTGAATTGTTCACAAAGTGAGAGTAGGGAGATACTGTGACTCAGTGGTAAACCCACTGACTTTAGAGTTAGAAGACTACCTCTGTGACCTTGTGGTTACTTGATGTCCACAGGCCTCAAATTCCTCATCTGTAAAATGTGGGGGGTTGGACTTGAGAAACTCTTAGGTTCTTTACAGCTCTAGATTGATGGCTCTAAGTTTTGGATGAATCGCTGGGACATGGCAAGAACATCGCTGCAGGACATGGGGTTTCTAAGAAGAATTTTTCCTGATATGAATGTGGTTTTGTATACTAACTGGAAGGGGGAAAACTGGGAGGAAGGGAGTGAGGGAAAGACAGAGGCAGACAGAGTGCCAGAGGCAGGCAGAGGGACATAGAACCAGACAAAGGGGGTGGGCAGAGGAAAAGAGAGAGAGAGGGAGAGAGAGAGAGAGAGAGAGAGAGAGAGAGAGGGAGAGGGAGAGGGAGAGAGGGAGGGAGGGGAGTGGTGAGAGAGAGAGGAAGAGAGATCTTTCCTTTGATACTTATTGTTTTATAACAATTCTTGGTATTACTGCCTTAAGGCAAAGAGTTGGCATTTTTTCTAAGGGCAAAATCTCAGATGAGAAGGTCTTTCAAAGACAGCTGAAGTACTGTTTGTGATCATATACAGATTCTTTCACATGGTTATTCAGTTGTGTCCAACCCTTCATGACCCACTTTGGGGTTTTCTTGGCAAAGGTACTGGAGTGGTTTTCCATTTCCTTCTCCAGCTCATTTTACAGATGAGAAAACTAAAGCAAATAGGGTTAAATGACTTGCCAAGGTAACTAGTATGTGTCTAAAGCCAAATTTGAACTCAGGAAGATGAGTCTTCCTGACTCCAAGCCTGATGTTCTATCTACTGTGGCACCTAGAGACCTGATGCTGAATTACCAAACTATCCATTAACTCCTCTCCCTGAAGGTGTCCGAAGTGCAGTGATCACAGAATTATAGATTTCAAGTTAGAAGGCACATTAGATACCATTTAGTTCAGCTCCCTCATTTTACAGATGAAGAAACTATGTCCCAAAGAAGTTAATTGATTTACCCAATGTCACCCAGGTTAAAAGTAGCAGATGCAGGATTTGAACCTAGGTCCTTCATCTCCAAATGCAGTACTCTTCAGGGATCTCCTGCACCACTGAGTCAGGCTCACCATGTTGTGTGTAGGTAATGATTCAGTAACCACTGTACTTCCAACTCTTAACCTTTACAACTTCCATTATTTTCCAGTGGCTGATGATGACTCTATATTGCTAAAGAGTCTGGAGCTCAGTTTGACTGCATCTACCCATGCTGTGGATTCTACAGATAATCTTGGGGTATCTGCGTATCTGATACAACCTACACTTAACTTAACTGAGATTTGGAAATGTCTAAGATTTTGTCAGTCAATGTGGGTACTTCCTCCAACAATGCAGATCACAGCTCTTCCTTGCCCCATCAGTTGCCTTGGCTTATTTCTATATGGGTGAGGCTTTTGAGGGCTTGCACTGTGCTGGAGTACTATTCAAGAATATTGAAAGCCCTTCAGGATCCATACTTCCAAGTTGATTACACATCACCCCCATTCTCATGCTCTCCATTCCAACCAAGACAGCCTACTTCTCACATCCTACCTTTGTATAGCCTGTCCTTCATGCTTGGAATAATCTAATCAACCTCTGCTGCTTGGAATACCTGGCTGCCTTCAATGACTTCTAGCTTAACCTCCAGTTAGAGGCTTTTCCTGATTCTGCCATGTGTGGATAATCTGTTCTTAAATTTATTTTCTATTTACTTTGTAATATTTTCTATCTATATATTGTTCCCTCCCCTCCAGTCAAATGTCACCTTCATGAAGGCAAAGATTGTTGCATTTTTTTCCTTGTAACCTCAGTATCTTTTATAGTTCCTGTTATATAGTAGGTTCTTAATAAATGCTCATTAAATCAAATGGAGTCTTCTGGTATACTTCACGCTATCAGAGTAAGACATTAATGTAGGTTGACTTATTTACCACTTTTATTTCTAGATCAACATCTCAATAGAACCTACTTTTGTGCTCAGAAGAAATCTGTCTAAAAGCTTACCTTTGGATTAGAAACAAGGGAAAGGAAGGGCGGAAAGATCTCTGAATTTTAAGGAAGATGAGAAATAGGTTCAAATTCTGTTTCTATCACATAATAATTGTGTGATAGCGGGTGAATCATCTGGCCATTCTAGGCCTCAGTTTCTTCATTTTTAATATAGGTACAATCATTTAACTATTAATAATGTAATGCAATATAATTAATAATATAATTATAAATCTGTGATTTATAGGCTTATTTTAGGATCTAATAAGATAACATGTGCAAAATGTTTTACAAACCTTAAAGTACTATATGGATAGTGTCTGAGAATAAACCTAATCTTTATTATAACTAATAGTATGATTTATAAAAGTATACTTTCTAGAGCCTTGTATGTCTTTTTAAAGAAACAAGGTTCTTAATATTAAGTTGCTTGCATTCTTAAGGGGGAGTGGGGAGGGGAGGGAGGAAGAGAATTTGGAACACAAAGTTTTAAAAATTGACATTAAAAATTGATTTTACAGGTAATTTGGGGGAAAATTAAAATCCTAAAAAAAAAAGAAAAGAAACAAGGTTTCTTATAAAGTCCATTTGTCCTTCCCAATGTCCCCTATTAGATCATAAACTGTTGTAATATCTGATCAATGCAACAGAATAAACTCACTACTTTGCAGACATCTGCGGACAACAAATGCAGACTGACAGGCCAGAGAGTGAGAATTCAGAGGGAGTGAAATGGCCCATTTGGGTTTTTGCAACAATGTTTGAACACAAGAAGTCATTTTATCACTTTTCTTTGAGAGTTAAATATCTTTTCTGCTTCCTTGACGAAATGTCAAGGACATGCTTGCAATCTCAAGGCAGAACAATTGACACCTCCAAATCACAGATGGCACTCTGAAGCCTGGCTGGCTGTCTTGTGAATGTGCACTCTTGGTTCCAAAGGGTATTTAAGTGGTCTTGGGAAAAACTCACCTCTAGAACTGGAAAAGTAACTCAGAGTCACTGCCCTCTTGATACGGGGTCAGAATCATGATCTCTCTGATGGACATAGGTCTTCTGACCATTTTATAATCTTCTCCAAAAACTTTCAGTGGATCCCTATTACCTTTAATACTCTTGACTATCTCGAGGGCAGCTAGGTGGTGTGGTGGATAGAACACCAATCCTAGAGTCAGGAGGACCTGAGTTCAAATCTGGCCTCAGTTGCTTGACACTTACTAGCCGCCCTGGGCAAGTCACTTAACCCCAATTGCCTCACCAAAAAAAAAAAAAAAAGACTCTTTACTATCTGGCTCCAACCTACCTTTTCAGCCTTATTTCATATTACTTCTCTTTAAATGCTCAACAATCTAGTCAAACTAAATTACTAGCTATATTCCAAACTTCACATACTGTATCTTACCGCTGTGAATTGTGTGTGGGCCTGAAATCCATCCCCCTTCCTGTTTCTCCTCACTTTCAGAATCCTTCTTCTGAGGCTCAGCTTGGATGTCAGCTCCTTCAAGAAGCCTTTCTTTATACTCTAGCTAAAAGTGCTCTCTCACTTCTCAAATTCTCCCATGATATTTTGCCAACACTTTCCTTGATAAAGGTAACACCTACTTTGCATTATAATTATTTGTGTACATGTTGAATCCTGAGTAGAATAAAACACCCCTGAGAGCAGAAACTGTCATTTTTCTATTCTATTTTCTATTTATAACCCCTGCACATTATTAGAAACAAAGGCTTTTTGTTTCTCATTTTTTGACTATAGTTTGTAGTTATGTAACAAAGTTCTAAACTTATCTTGACATTATAGTAATACATACAGATTTGTAAAGTAAAAGCTAGGACTCAACCCTTACACAGGTATATACATATACAGATATATATGTATTTGTGGGGTGAGTGTGAGTGTATGACATCTTGGTGCAGTGGATAGAGCATTGCACTGGAATTCAGGAAGACTCATCTGCATGAGTTGAAATCCAGCCTCAGACACTTATAGCTGAGTGACCCTGGGTAAGTCACTTTACCCTATTTGTCTCAGTTCTTCTATAAAATGAGCTGGAGAAGGAAATGGCAAACTACTCCAGTACCTTTGCTAAGAAAACCCAAAATGTGGTCATGAAGAGTCAGACATGACTGAAATGACTCAACAATAAAAATGTGTGAACATAGGTATACACGTATATATGTATATGTATATTCATAGAAATATATATGAAATCATACTTCATATAGCAACCATTAATAACAATATAGCTATAAACTTATTGGTTAAATTCATCACCAGGTAAATAACTGTAATAGAAGAATTACAAACAATTACAATTATAAGGTTCATAAATGCTTTTTGGATTGAAAGGTGGTCATTGCCTTTCACTCAAGGAGTCAATGATCTATTATGACTAGGCAGCACTAGATGGCGATATAGTCTCATTTTGAAGACATCACATTGTGAGGATGACACAATATAACATGCAAAGTGCTTTGCAAACCTTAAAATGCTATGTAAATGCTAGCTATGCTTATTATCCACTGGTGAATCCTCTGTAATGATAATTATAATGCCCTTAAAGCCCAGACCATGTTCCATGTTGTGGTGGAGAAGCAATCCAAAGTTAGAGAACATTGGCTGAATGACAGAGAAGAAACTCTGAGTACCTGGAAACCACTTTGGGAGCCATCCAGGCGTGGCTGGTACCTCGAAATTGCTTCCATTTGGGATCGGTAATAGTACTTGTGTGACATGTACTACTTCATAACTAATCTAGAATTAGATCTCAGTAGTACAGGAAAGGCCATTCTACTTGCCCCTTGTTAGTTATATCCAGAGTTCCAAGTTACACAATAATGTATTACTGATCAATGCATGGCAATATTAAAAAAAAAATCCAACCTTAATTTCTAAATGCAGATTATATGGTAGAAGAGTATACATTGAGATGGTAATTAAATTATAAGAGGCAAAACCTGAAAAACCTGAAGGATTTGAGAGCTCTTACCTAATAATAAAATAAATGACAAAATAATATCAGTATCACTTATGGTTTGGAAAAGAGATGGTTATAGTGAAAATGGATTTTTGAAAAGGCCTTTGAAAATTTTAATGATATAAATTTGACTAAAAACAACTATATGCAAACAATAATTCAAAAAGTTATCTATTGCCATTATCAACAAATTTATTCCCCCACATTATTTGATAGAGAGTATAAAAATAATTTAGAACCTGTACATAACAGTAGGTGTTGAAGCCATTGTCCCAGTAGTGACTATAGGAGGAAAGATAAAGCTATCTGAGAACACTCCTAAGTATAGGCAGAAGTAGACTGAGAGGGGCAGCTAGGTGGCACAGTGGATAAAGCACCAGCCCTGGATTCAGGAAGACCTGAGTTCAAATACGGCCTCAGAAATTTGACACTTACTAGCTGTGTGACCCTGGACAGGTTGCTTAATCCTCATTGCCCCACAAAAAGAAAGAAAGAAAGAAAGAAAGAAAGAAAGAAAGAAAGAAAGAAAGAAAGAAAGAAAGGAAGGAAGGAAGGAAGGAAGGAAGGAAGGAAGGAAGGAAGGAAGGAAGGAAGGAAGGAAGGAAGGAAGGAAGGAAGGAAGGAAGGAAGGAAGGAAGGAAAATAAGTAGATTTAGAAAATTATTGTAGAATTGTGGAAAGACATTGGGAGGTTTATATCAATATTTAGCCAGCAAGGTGAGTAGAAAACTTAAATTCTACATTGATTAAAGGGCAACAAAAAATAATATGCCAAATGAATCTAGAAAGCAAAAGTATATCAGAAATTCTTGATACCTTAAATCAATAGCAAAGCCCAAAGGCTAGGACAATACAAAGAATCAAATCAATTCACAGAACAAAGTAAATAAGCCAATACAAAGCAAAAGTAAACTTTATACTATTAAAATTTGAGAAGTGAAGAAATTAGAGGAGAGAAAAAGGTCACTGGGAAAAGGAGGATGGATAACTTTTCCATTCGTCTACATGGTTGAAAGAAATCCAACACACAGGCACAAGTTGGATCAAATATGAAACAGAAAGCTTGGGTACCATGAATATAATGAGCGACAAAAATGGTTACCTCAAGGGAGGGAGAGGATTGAAACTCTAGCTTTTCTTTAAAACTGGAAAAGTGACAGGCCATTATAAGATTCACAATGATTGGCTCAAATACATCACAGTAATACATGCATTACAAGGCACTTTACCAGTTTCCTGTCTTATTCAAGCCTGATATCATCCTTCTTAACAGAAGGCAGCACATATTTGTTACCAAAAGATAAGAACATCAGTGTCCTCTCCAAATATAGGCCATTTACATATTTATTTACTTTATTCAAAACATTCACAGCTTGCATCACTTAATATATATATAATATGTAGTTACATAAAAGTGCTGGAGGAACAAAAAGACTATAAAAAATCCCAGGACTATAAATTGCAATTTATCAACAATTTAGTGATTATTAAAGAACTCATCCAAAATATTTGTAGTGATTTTAATTATCACAAAGCCTTTGACTCAGTCTTACCCTCATGACTTGTACATGTATTACACATATATAAACTGAAACCAATCACAGAGAGGCTAAATTATTTGAAATTATTGAAAGCTCTTCTCTTTAAAACACACCACTAACATGGTAGTGTAAAAACAAATAATAAAATACATAGTGTTTTCTAGGCTGACTGGAAAAGTATGCATCTGTCTAACCTTAAGTCTATTATCCTCATTCCTGAATAGAGTTGAGTATGACTTTCAAGTCTAAGAGTGAGTCATACAAAACAAAATAATATAATGGATGTTGAAAACATTAGGTGAGATGATGTCTGAAAAACATACATTAAACAGCTACTTCAACTTTCTCTAATAATATATGATTTTTATTTGAACTTAATAAGGACTGATTTACAAAAACAAATAAATAAACAAACAAAAAACATATGCCAGAGAAGATTAGAAACTTTTAGCCTGAATTTGGAGGCCAAATTGAACTAGTGGTTGAAATTGATACTTAAAACTACCTTGGTGTTCTCCAGGCAGAACACATCAAGCTGGAAAAGGTATGCTGAGACCAAAATCATGAAATCAAAACTTAATGAGAAGAGATTTAGAGTGATTAGCACCTATGCAAAACTAATTTTAATGTATCCTTTTAGCACGGTAAAATGGAGCAAAATGGATTTAAAATGTGTCCAAACAATATTAATAAAGTTTATTACCTCAAGGCAACTTTAGAATGGTTAATACTACCTTATCAAAAAGAGGAAGAGAATGCATAGAACATAATAAACTGGTTAAAATTTACAGAAATTCTTGGGGAACAGATCACTTTACAAAACAATAGTAAAGTTAACAACAGGCACATTGCTGTTTAGTTATCTTTCAGTCATGTCTGATTCTATGTGACCCTATTTGGGGTTTTCTTGGCAAAGATACTAGAGAGGTTTGCTATTTCCTTCTCCAGCTCATTTTACAAATGGGAAAACTGAGGAAAATAGGAATTAAATGACTTGCCCAGGGTCACACAGTTAATAAGTGTCTGAAGCTGGATTCGAACTCAGGTCTTCCTGACTCCAGGTCCAGAACTCTGGCCATCATGCCACCTAGCTGGCCAGCAACAGGTATCCATGACTGGATTCATTGGATGTAACCAAAAGTGGTTCGTCTTTGAACAGGGTTCATAGAGCAGCTAAAATCTGAGTGGAATCAAAAGCCATTACATAGGCAACACTCATATGAACTAACCAAATATACTGTTACAAAGGAGAGTCAAATAAATGGCTGAGTTATTCAGATTTGTTTATAGAAAAGGAGGGTTTCTGAATGACAGTTCTGGATCAAGTTATTGCCAACACATATAACAGAAAGATTATCCTTAGGGAACCTGAGCCTGCTGATCAATGCAGATTATTAAATGAAGTGGTAGAAACTGTGTAGCATATCACTGCAGGCGGTAAAAACTTAGCATTTACTGAATACCTAGAAATATGTGATCAGGAGGTTAGAATTCTATACCAGAAGTTGCTGTCTTTTATAAACCATCAGACAACAAAACTCCATACTACAAATGTGAATCCTAAAATATTTTCTGAGAATTCAGCACATGGCTTCTAATGAAATTAGATCATCATTGCAGACAGAGATGATCCCCACAGCTTCTCAGACATAACACTGATCCACAAGAATTTAAGAACATTTTAAATGTTCTATATGTTGTACACTGGCACATTGAACACTTAGGATCTCCAAACTGCATGGCATAAAAAGCATCCAAAATGTGGAGATTTAGAGAAAGAAATTAAAGCCATTTGAGGAAAGGATGAAGTTCTTGTCATCCTTTCTGATACAGGAGTTGTTACCAAAGATGCTTTCAGTGGGTCTATGGAAGATGTGCTTGAATCCCAAAACATTTACTTAGTTATAAAAGATGTTCATTTTATCTATCTGCACAACAGTCCACAAAACATTATGTTTAACAGAATAATAGCAAGCTATCTGGAGCATTTGATAGAGTGTTAGACTTGGAGTCAGAAAAATGTAATTTCAAGTCAGCTTCAGACACTTACTAGATGTATGACCCTAAGCAAGTCACATAACCTCTCGCCATCTCTGTTTCCTCAACTGTAAAATGGGAATAATAATAATAACACCTACCTCTTAGGATTCTTATGCAAAAACACTATTTATAAAGTGCTGAGCATTGTACCTGACACAGAGTAGGCACCAGATAAATGCTTGTCCTCTTTCCCCTTTCATTGTCTTCTAAATCCCATTAAAAAAGATGAGAAGAATGAGTTAATGAGTAATAATAATAATAGAGAAAGAAGAGTCAAATGGCTAAGTCAAATCTTTGTGGGGTTTTTTTTTGTGTGTGTGAGGCAATTGGGGTTAAGTGACTTGCCCAGGATCACACAGCTAGTAAGTGTTAAGTGTCTGAGGTCAGATTTGAACTCAGGTCCTCCTGAATCCAGGGCCGGTGCTCCATCCACTGTGCCACCTAGCTGCCCCTAAGTCAAATCTTTACAGAAATGGAGGGGTTCATGATAGAAATAGAGTGTTAGGTCTGTATACTAGAAACTGAAAAAAAAAAGATTTTTCTTAAGCACAAAGCTATTGATCAATTTAGAATTTGCATGAATACAGTAGAGGATATGCAACATTATTTCTGAAGGCAGAGAAAGAATGACCCAGAAGTTTTTATGTCTTCATGAACTAAAGGAAAATATATCTCCATGCTATAAGCCCCAGCTATTGAAGACTCAGGAAAGAAAGGTCTTTCCATCAAAATCCTTGGCAGTGCCAAATGGTTCAATATCAGAAACCCATGTAATTTTATCAGTGGAAATGACAATGGAGAATAAAGAAGTATGATGTCTCCCCCATTAAAACATGAATCCCATGAGATTAAGAACTGTCTTTTTTTCTTCCATTTTTAGTCTCAGCTCTTCTCACACAGAATTTTACAGATGATAAGCACTTAATAAATGCTTTTTTCATTCACTCATACAAATAAAAGCCTCAAAATGTCCTTGAGAAGACAACCAATAAACTGGACTAGAGTCAAAATATCAGATTTAAAATGATCACCAATAATCTGCAAGCTATAATGGCTCTCAAAAATTTAAGAATGATTTTCATATAAAAATATCAATAAAACATTTCAAAAAGAAAGATTTTAATAGATACAGACATACTGGATGCTCATAACCTCTCAACTCTATAACATATAAAGATTTCAAAAATCAAAGCTGAAAAAGTCAAAACTATATTGAAAAAGAAAAAAAGTACATATTATTCCCATCATCCTTTGTATTCAGTTGTCCCAAAGATGACTTCAGTAAATCTTCAGGTAAGTCTGAATAACAGTACTTTCATTCTGTGGTAAAAATTATTTGTGGTAAAGATTAATATTCCCGTTTTTAGCTAACTCATTTGGGAGGGGCTACACCCCGAGGTTACTTATGCTACTGAGCTCAGAAAGGCAGCTTTTGAAGGACCTCCCCTTTTGGAGGAGGAGAGATTGAATGCTCCCTGAAGGGAAGCAGGCTGCTTCTGGAAGGTGAGGCGTCTTCCAGAACTCCGTCTTTTTCCTTCTGGACCCTTGCGCTGGCGAGGCGTTTTTGTGCTCTCCATGTGGCGACTGTGGTCTGGGTCGTGCAAACAACCTTAGACTAGCAGGCTGTTCAGGTGTTTGGTGAGTTTAATTACAGAAAACCCTAATAAGCTAAGTTTAGAGTTAAGAGCATTTCTCTGTAGTTCTATTTTCCTATTTCCTTATCTTTGCTTTTTATTAGTTTCACCTTTGTTGTTTAATTAACTCCCAAGTAATAAAATCTAATCCTTTTGTGAACTAAAGCTTAGAGGCTCCTTTCTTATTGGCCTGGGAGAAATATCTAAAAAGGGCAGTTCAGAGAGGAGGGTTAAACCTAAAAGGTCCCTCATATTTCCAGGACCCCAAGATTAAGGCGAGTCACCCAAATAACACTCCATATATCAAATTTTGGCCCTCACAATTCAAATATAAAAATTGGTCATGTTATCTACATGCACAACAATTCGTCAAACACCAAAAATAAAGCAATAATAATAGAATAGTACCGGGTCCCAGGACCATTTCTGAGCCATGCTGTAAATAAAGAAGAGGAGACTGAAATGATCATAATATTAATATATCACTCTGCAGTATAACATGCTTTAAAATCTGGACATTGTTAAGATGTCTCCCTCTTATACAATGTAAGCTCCTTAAGGGTAGAACCTGTTACCTTCTTCTTTCTTTTGTTTTTGCATCTGTCTGCAGTCATTCAATAAAAATTTATTAAGCACCTACTATGTGCCAAGTATTGGGAACACAAAGGTAAAAGACAGCTCCTATTGAGACTCCATATAAGGGAAAGTCAACAAATAAACAACTACTTACAAACATGATATACAAGATTGATTTGAAATAATCAATAGAGGAAAGACACTAGAATTAAGAGGTATTGAGAAAAATGTCCAATAGAAGGTGGGATTTTAAGAGGAACTTGAAGGAAGTCTAAGAATTCAGGAGGGAGAGTGTTTCAGGTATGGGAGACAGTGGAAATGACCAGAGAGTTGAGAGAGAGGGAGAGAGAGGGAGAGAGTGGGGTGGGGAGGGAAGGGAGGGAGGGAGAGTTTTTTGTTTGAGGAATGACAACAGCAGGGGTGGGGAGGGAAGGTGTTGCCTGGTACACTATAAACATAATAAAATGCTGGTTGATTGATCTGTTGATTAGTCAGACAGGGTTTGTCTAAACTGGATATTTTTAACCCTGTGTGTGTGTGTGTGTGTGTGTGTGTGTGTGTGTATCATAGACCTTTTTGATAGTCTGGTAAATCCTATAGGTCCTTTCTCAGAATAATGTCTCAAATGCATAAAATAAAATATAAAGGTTTATAAAGAAAACCAATTATATCGAAATTCATTCATTAAAAGACTTTTTTTTTTTTAAAAAAAGAAATTAACCCACAGGCCTCCCATTAAGAACTCCTTTTCTAGAGAAACTTTTACTCTCAGTTTGAAAGTTAAGAGAGGATTTGGGAGAGTAGAAGGCAATTTGGCTATCCTGGTTTGTTAGCTGTGGGCTGCAATGGGTTTTGAGATGAAGTCTCCATCTCAGTGGAAGCTTGCCTGAATTGCTACATCAAGACTGGCATGCTTGCCCTTCACTTCTAAATTCTCACCTCTACCATCTCTAGCCACGGTTTCACCCGATTTCCTCAACAGGAAGTCAAGCAAAAGGCAATCTCACTCTGAGGGAGACAATTGTGCTATAGAGGGAAACAAAGGACTATTCAGGAATTGGGACTGAAGAGTCCCAGAGCCCCAGAATTTGAGAGGTGAAGGGGCCTCAGCAGCGACTGAACTCCAACCTATAGGAATCTCCACTATGACATAGTTGACAAATGAATGCCCATCTTCTGCTTGAAGACTTCTTTTTTTTTTTTTTTTTTGGGTGAGGCAATTGGGGTTAAGTGACTTACCCAGGGTCACACAGCTAGTAAGTGTTAGGTGTGTGAGGTCGGATTTGAACTCAGGTCCTCCTGACTCCAGGGCCAGTGCTCTATCCACTGAGCCACCTAGCTGCCCTTGCTTGAAGATTTCTAAAGAAGAAGAACTTACCATGTCTTGAGGCTGCCCCTTTCACTTTTGGACAGCTCTGTTTGGAAGTTTGGGGGGTTTCCCCTTCACTTTAAGCTTCTTTGCAACTTCTTTGCATTCCTCCTGGTTCTGCTCTCCTGGGTCATATTGAACAATTAAATACTTCCCTGACATGTCAGCTCTTCAAATCTAGAAGATATTTATCATGTCCCAACTTCCCTCCCTTCTCCCTGCCTCCCTCCCCTGCGCCCCAGTCTTCTCCAGGCTAAACATGTCAAATTTCTTCAAAGACTTGAGGTGTAGTTTCCTCCCTGCCACTAAAAAGCAGTATCTTTGAAAACTACTTAACCAAGAGAACCTCAGTTTCTGTTTTTTTGTTTGTTTGTTTTTTGGTGTGGCAATTGGGGTTAAGTGACTAGCCCAGGGTCACACAGCTTGCAAGTGTTAAGTGTCTAAAGCCGTATTTGAACTCAGGTCCTCCTGAATCCAAGGCCAGTGCTCTATCCACCGCACCACCTAGCTGCCCCCTGTTTTTGTTTTTATTAATTGATAAATGCAGATGGAAGTGATCTAGGTTTTTTTGTTTGTTTTTGTTTTGTTCTTTTTCCCCAACTCTAAAATTCCATTCCAATAGCACAATGGCCTATGGTGGAGAAGATTGTCACCTGATGCTACCTTATTGGTTCAGGGAAAAGATTCAGTCAGTCATCCAATCCTTTCTGTCCTTGGTTCCTCTTCCACTCTAGTGCACCCTTTGCCTTTGGGTCTCAGAGAACCCATGTTGCTTTTCATTAGGGGTGAATTTGAGCCACATTAGCGCTCCAGCCTCCAATCTGCTTTTAAACTAGTCATTTGGGATCCTTCAGAACAAAATGCTCTCTTCCCAGCAAGAATCCTTGGGCCAAATGAAATGATCAAAATGATTATTGCTTTTGTTGCAACTCCCTCTTGTGCCTCGCATCAAGTTTCCCCTGAAAGGAAGATTCACCAAGCTTGACGTTCAATTCATCACAGATGTCGGGATTGATTTGTTACATGGGCAATGCTGGCAGTGTGAATGGCTCCAGCCCAGTTTACTGCTGACAGAACCAGCAGCTATATGTTCCCCTGAACCCTTGGCTGCCAATAACCACCAATTCATGCATTCTTCCCATCATCTGCTTCTTTGAAGAAATTGACCAGAGAGAGGCCTAGGGGCCATATAGCAGTCCTCGAATTACATTTGGTGCCCTCTCTAGAACAGAAATTAGTTAATTGGTTTGTTCCCTTAGTGTAACTAGGTTGGTTTCTCCCTACTGTATATATTAACTGAGTTGGTAAATTCCTTTCTGGTTTTTTACTCTGGGTACTGATAAATGAATTGTATATGTTTTAAATTTCTTCTATACTGTCTTTCTTATTTTTATTTTCTTATTTTAGTTTTACTGACCTACAACACAATCATTCCCCAGCATACTCTTCCCTCCCTCTACCAATCATTATTCCCTTTTAACAGAGGGGGCAAAAACTAAGCAAAAACAACAAATGCATTAATTATTTCTGACATATATTTCATACCTATAGTACCTCCAAGGTCATCTAATCCAACCCCTTGTTTTACAACTGAGGGAACTGAAACCCAGGGAAATTAAATGCTTTGTCCGAAGTCACACAGCTAATAAGAAGGCAAATCAGGATTTGAATGCAGGTCCTTTGACTATTAGATGTACCAAGCATTTCTTCATCTTTGCTTGAGTTCAAGGTTGATCATTATATTCATGTAGCATTTTGCTTCCTTTTAGTGTTCTTTTTATTTTCATTTTGTGGTCTTTGTATATGTTACGTTACTGGTTCTGCTTAGTTCTTTGCTTCAACTCATACATATCTTCCCATGTTTCTCTGAATTTCTCATATTAATTTTTCTGTATGGTACAGAGATATTCCATGAGCTTCAAATGCTTCAGTTTTTTAGACATTCTCCAATTGATAGGCACCTAAATTGTTTCTTGTGTCTTACTCTCACACTTACACATAAACAAACTTCTTTATTTTATCATATATGGAACTGATTAGTGCATTTCATCAATATGGATATGGTATAGGTTGTGCAAGACTTAGGAGAACACATGAATAAGAGCTCCCTAAGGTGAGTAAACATTTATAGGTTGAAATCTGCATCATTAGAGATAACTTCAAATCAATGAGATCCCATCCATTTGACTGTATTTTATATAGGGATGCACTTAGGGCTAGGACAACTAGGTGGTATGGTGCATAGAGTACAGGTCCTTGAATCAGGAGGATATGAGTTCAAATCTGGCCTCACAGACTTGACACTAGCTTTGTGACCCTGGGCAAGTCATTTAACCCCAATTGCCTCAAAAACATCCTGGGCAGTTTCCAGTCATCCTGATATATATCTTGCCACTGGACCCAGATGGCTCTAGAGGAGGTTGGTAACCCTGTACAGCCCTTCCTCACTTAAATCCAAATTATTGCAAGTCATGACATCTGTCATGGTCTTCTTCAAGAACAAAGGACAGGGAGAAGCTAGGGGTGCAGTGGGTAAAGCACTGGCTCTGGATTCAGAAGGACATGAGTTCAAATCCGGGCTCAGACACTTAACACTTCCTAGGTGTGTGACCCTGGGTGAGTCACTTAACCGCCATTCCCCTGCAAAAAAAGAACAAAGGACAAACAACAACAACAACAACAACAGCTTAGGGCTAAGTCTTGCTGTGGCTGGTCTCTTCAGCTACAGACTCAACTTCAAGTTGCTCCAGCCTTTGAGTGTCTATCTGGCCTAAATGCTCAATAAATGTTGAGTAGGTTGGAGATGTTGTTGTGGATCCTTTTGCAGGAAACTGCAAGAAGCACAAGATTAGACAAGCTTAGCCTTTCGTTTGCAGTGGAAACTTGTGTTTCATGAAAGAATTAGATGGATTCCAGGGAATAGAACTGGAGACTAAGCCCTTTTTGAAGCACCTAGAACAGAGACAGCAGGACCAGGGTGACTGCTTATCTCAATTCTAAATGTTGTCCATGAGTTTGTTCTTTCATAATTAGGGGTCCTATCAGGCTCTTTTTTCCCTTCTATCACTCCCTTCCTAATGGGCTTCCCTTTTTCAAGGTTATCATTTCATCAGCTGACTGCATTGGAAGATGGGTAGAACATTTTCTAGAAATGGTCACATTGCATAATTGGCAATTGATTGGTGCACACTATTATACTTTATTATTTATATCAATCTGCAATCTCATCAATGTTGGTGTCCCTATAGCACAGCAGGGAAGGACATAGGACATCCAGGTCTTCTTACCTGTGAGTTCTTCCCTGTGCATGCCATGCTGTCTCCTACCTTCATTCTGTGTAGGAAGGGATGTTGTTTATAAAAGGAGGGAAAGAGAAACAGAAGGGAAAGAATATTAAGAAGGGGAAGGAGAAAAAGAAGAGTAAAGGGAAGAAGAATGGAAGAGAAATGGGATGGAAAGGAGGAGGAAGAGAAGGAGAAGGAGGAGAAGAAGGAAAAGGAGGAGGAAGAGGAGGAGAAGGAGAGGGAGAAGGAGAAGGAGAAGGGGAAGAAGGAAAAGAAGAGCAAGAAGGAGAAGAAGAAAAGTAGGAGGAGGAAGAGAAAGAGGAAGAGAGGGAGAAGGAGGAGAATGGCTGACATGAGACCCTCTCCAAAATGGAGATATTGCATTGATATCCATTCAGTGTCAAACAGGAGTTATGGATAGGTTGAGACAGGTATCACTAAAAAGACTACCCACCTTGATGAGTTCATAGATCCATTGAAATAGAGAGGTCAGCATCAAAAAGTCACTTAAATTCTCTGAGCCTCACTTCCTTCATCTGTAAAATGGACATAGGCACTTGTGCGACCTTGGGCAAGACAATTAATGTGCCTGAGCCTCAGTTTCTTCATCTGTAAAATTAGGATATAGACATGACTAGATGGCCTCTAAAGTCCCAGTCTATTCTCCTTTGATATTAACATCTGACACTTAAACACTTATTAATACATAATACCTGTATTACCTACCTCGCAAAATTATTATTAAAAAGTGCCAAACTTTAAAAATGAATTATAATATCACAGAAGTACAGAATTTTAGAATTAGAAGGGATTTCAGCGGTCATCTAGAACAAACCATGCCTCAAAGGAATCTCATCTCTAAGACAGTACTCATTTAGCCTCTCTGCTTAAACATATCCAATGCTTTCCCCTAGCTACCAACTTCCAAGGCAGCCCTTTCCACTTTTGTGAGGCTCTAATTTGGGGGAAGTTGTTGTTATAGTTGTTTTCTGACATTATCATTATTACTATTAATTGGTGGCCTAGACCTTTTATTTTAACTTAAAAGACAACTCTGTGATTATGCAAGTGAAGAAAAAAGAAGAGGGGATACCTTGACAATCAATTTCAGGGTTTTGAATTCATCTTGATTTCTACTTATTTAGCAAAAAATGATGATTTTGCTTCATCCATCTTTTGTGATGATACAGGCACAAAAGGAAGCCCAAGTAGCAAGTAGGCCATTCAGCCGTGTCTGACAGGGGTGTTCCCTTCATGGTGTTGACAGAATCAGATCTTCAGCCCCCAAGATAGGGGCTTTTAAAATGCCGTTTTGTAACCATAGAAACTTGAACAATGAACAGAAGAATCTTCTGAATGTACACAAGGTTCAAGGAGGAATTGGAAGCAATGTTTTTGATTTGGCAGCTAGTTTGGAAGCATTTTTCAGAGGAAATCTTTCAAGCCTGGGATGAATGCAAAGAAGTCTGTGGCCGTACTCCACATACAAAAGAGGTGGTCAGGCCACCCCTGTCATAATAATCATAATAACCTTGTACTTTAGAGCCCATTTACAAAGGACTTTCCTCTCAACACTCCTATGAAGTCACTAGTACAAATATTATGATCCCCTTTAATAGATGAGACAATGGAGATTCTACTTTAACCGATGAGAAAACAAACCATCTCTAAGAAAGTAGTCATATAGCTTTTCTGCTTAAAAAATGTCCAATGAGGGGAAATCTACCAACTTTAGCCCATGTCAGTTTTGTGAGGCTCTAATTTTGGGGAAGTTATTATTATATTTGTTTTTACACACACACATTCCAAGTTTCTGGGCATATTTTACTTACTCGTAGAAGGAGATATATGAAACTCTCTAAGACTGGGAGCTGCTTTGGGGAATTATTCAGATTCCATTTGATTCGAAGTTTCCTTAACATGAGGTTGCTGACTCAACAAGCATTTTTTTTTTTTTTGCGCGGCAATGGGGGTTAAATGATTTGCCCAAGGTCACACAGCTAGTAAGTGTCAAGTGTCTGAGGTCGGATTTGAACTCAGGTCTTCCTGAATCCAGGGCCGGTGCTTTATCCACTGTGCCACCTAGCTGTCCCCTTCAACAAGCATTTATTAACCATTGCTATGATGAGTGGTGGGGGGTGATGGAGTTCTTAGTGTCATAATCAGACCTCTGACTTAGGAAGATCACTTAGGTATCTGAGTGAAGGACATTTTGAAGTAGAGAAAGATTTGAGACAAGGAGACCAATTTTAAAGCTACTGCAACAGTTTAGGCAGGGTGAGAGTCATATTCATAGAGATGATAATCAAATCCATGGGAACTGATAAGATCACCAAGTGATGTGATGTAGAGCCTTGGGAGATACCCATAGTTAGTGGGAACTACCTCAAAGATCCATGAAAAGAGATAGAAGGGGTGATCAGAAAGGTAGGAGGAGAACCACAAGAGAGCAATGTCATGAAAACCTAGAGAAAAGAAAGTTTCAAAGATAAGGGAGAAGTCAAGAAGTATGAGGATTGAATAAAGGCCATTGGATTTGGCAATTAAGAGATCACTGGTAATTTTGGAGAGAGCAGTTGTGGTAGAATGATGAGGTTAGAAGCCAAATGGTACAGTTATGAAGAGAGTGAGAAGGGATGAAGTGGAGTCATCTGTGGTAGATAACCTTCTCAAGGAGTCTAGCCACGAAAGGGAGAAGAAATATAGGAAGATAGCTAACAAGGATAGACCAATAAAGTGAGGATTTCTTTGAAGATGGGGGAGACATGGGCATGTTTGCAAGCAGCAGTAAAGGAACCAGTAAAAGGGGAGAGATCGAAAATTAGTGAGTGGGGGTGATAAAAGATATAGTATTGTGGAGAAGATGTCATGGAATGGGATCAATTGTGCACATCAAGGGGTTTGCTTTGGCGAGAAGAGCCATTTCTTCATATGAGAGGGGGTGAAAAAGAAAGTGGTGGGGGATAGCATCTGAATGATGTGACATGAGGAAGAGGACAGACAAGGGAGCTCTCAGTAAATAGTTTCAAGTTTTAAGTGAAATATGAGGGAATATTCTCAGCTAAGAGCATAAAGGGGAGGAAAAGCCTTGGGAGGCTTGAAGAGTATGAAGAGGTTTGGAATAGCCCTCGTGGTGCTGGGATAGCAAATTAATTGGGGAGAGGTAAAATGATTACCTGGATGAAATAAGGGCCCAGTTAAGACTATGCAACATAAGTTTGTAGTGTACTCAGTCAACAGTATTTCACAATTTTCCCTAGCTCTGATCAGCATTTATGATTGAAGGAGGCAGATGGTGGGAGTTACCCAAGGTTGGAGGTTGAAAAATTGCTTAAATACATTAGCCAACAATTATGATAAAGTTATAGTATGAATGAATGGGTATGTGGGGGTGGTGGTGGGGAAAGTACATGATGCTTTTAGGCTGAGACCCAAAGAGTTTTTCATTTAGTTAGAGAGGACTCGCATCTCTGGTGTGAGAACTTGCTGAGCCCTTTTCAGGACTGCTCACCCAGCTTTTGTGTCTCCTATCGCTCAGCTCTCACCTGTGGCTCCAAGAAGCTGTAACATGCGCAGAGGCCATACTCTGGTAAAACTGTCTCAGTGGACAGGCTAAACCAGGTTGAGGGTAACCGATAAGCCTCAAACCCGTTGGTGAGTTAGGGGGATGTCTACCCCAAACATGTAAACACTTCCCCCGGTGGAATGTGTGAATTTGAACAATTTGTTTCAACAGCCATGAAGGCAACTGAAACAGGCATTGTCAAGTGCTTAGAGATTGGTCAAACATCAAAGACACCAAGATCATCCACTGCATTCTGGACCATCCCCAGATGTCTTGATTTTTGTCCTGCTACTGGATTTTGATGACTCTGAAAGAGAGAGTGAAGTTGATGACTTTAGCAACCCTTCCTCACTTAAATCCAATACAAGCACCAGTGAAGACATCACTCTGTGATGTCAGTGGTCCTCTTCTACAACAAAAGACAAACAATTCACACAGATACCTTAGTTCAGGCCCCATCGAAATGATCGCATAGATTATTGCAAAAACCTCGTAATGTCTTTCTGTCTCAGGTCTTCCTTCACTCTAGTTCATCCTAGACACTGCTGCCAAAGCAATTTTCCTTAACTGCAGATCTGACCTTGTGACTTCCTACTTAACCAACTCCTGAGGTTTCTAATTGCCTTTAGTATAAGACATAAACTCTTCTGTTTAGCTTTAAAAACCCTCTATAACCTGGCACTCACCAATTTTTTCAGCCTCATTTGACATTACTCTTCCTCTTGCATTCTGTGATCCAGCCAAATTGACCTTCTCTCTATGCCTCACATGTAACACTCCATCTTGCTTCTCATTGCTTTTGCACTGGCCATCTTCCATACCTGGAATGCACTTCCTCTTTATCTCTGCCTCACAGAGTCCCTCTTTTCATTTAAGGAGGAGCTCAAACTCCATATTCTGCATTGAGCTTTTCCGGATTTTCCCAACTGCTAATGCCCCCTCTCCCAAACTTCTTCATATTTAACCATTTTGTCTGTATTTGTCTGTATTCACTTTATATTTATTTTGTATATGTGTTTAGATGTACTTGTTGACTTCCCGTTAAGCTCATTATGAATAGACTTGTTTCATTCTCTGTACTTGTATTCCTAGTGTCTAAGAAACTTGCTGACTGATTGAATGATTTAGAGAAACTCAAATGAGAGTGGGGTACACCAGAAAACCAGTGTATTAATGTACAACAGGGAAAATTTGCCTAAGGTTCAAAGTTTAGCTCAAGAGTCACCTTCTACTTGAAGCTCCTCCTTTCCACCATATGGAATGAATGAATGAATATAAAAACATTTATTAAGGAATTACTTTGTAACAAGCATGTGCTTTGTGGGTTTCAACCTTCATTACACAATGTAGTTCTGGGAAGGGAGGTCACTAGCTGCTTGTCGGAGAGGGGCATCTAGAAATTCTTCATGTAGAAGGTGGCCCAAATTTACCTCTTTGTAAATTCCACTTATTGCTCCTGACTCCATTTTCCAGAACCAAACATAAAAGTCCCTCTTTTATTAAACAGACCCTCAAATATTTCAAATATTTGAAAATAGCTGTCTCCCCTAATTCTCCTATTCTCCAATCTAAATATCCTTAGTTCCCTCAAAGTTGCCTTATATGACATAGATTCAAGGACCTTGAACCATCTTAGAAACCTTCCTGCAGACACTCTCCATCTTGGTCATCTTCTTATTGTCAGTTGTAACCTGCTCCACCTCTCCCAAATATGATTTGAGCTAGAAGCCATCAAAGGTGTTGGCTTCAGAGCACAGATACACTATGCTAGATGCTTAGTAAATGGAATCTCAGGGAAGAGGGGTTGGTAAACATGAGCAATAACCCTACAATTTACATTTCAGGTTTTGGAATCAAGAAATCATCAGTGATTTTTTGTTTTGTTTTGTTGGGTTTTTTTGTTTTGTTTTGTTAAGTTTTTTGTTTTTGTTTTTACATTTTCCCCACCTCTGCTTTTAGGAGCCCCTAGATCCTTTTGGAAGGATGAGGTTGAGACCACTCCACTGCATTTTAGCGCAGATACCTTCACAAATTAAGAACATGTCTTAATCAAACAAATGAGAAAAATACTTTAGACTAAGTTTGAAGGGTGTTTGAAAACTACTAGATGAAGTATTATTGTTGTTTGGTCCTTCATTCTTGAAGAGGATCATGACATCACCCTGACTGATACCGAATTGGATTTAAGTGGGGGGGGGGGCTGTACAAAGTCTCCAACTTCACTCTCTCCTCCAGAGCCATCTGGGTCCAGTGGCAAGATGTATATATGTATTTGCATATTGTGAGGCCCAAAATTTGATATACAGAGCGTTATTTGGGTGACTTGCCTTAATATTGGGGTCCTGGAAATATGAGGGACACTTTTAGGTTTAACCTCCCCTCTGAACTGTCCTTTTTAGATATTTCTCACAGGCCAATAAGAAAGGAACCTCTAAGCTTTAGTTCACAAAAGGATCAGATTTTATTACTTGGGAATTAATGAAACAACAAAGGTGAAACTAATAAAAATCAAAGATAAGGAAATAGGAAAATAGAAATACAGATGAATATTATTAACTCTAAACTTAACCTATGCAACCCCAGAATTATTTCCAATTAAGCTAGTTCAAAGGAATTTAGGATTTTCTGTCATTAACTCACCCAAGCCTGAACAGCCCACCAGACGTAGAACCAACATGCGCCACCACAAGGGCCAGGACCGAAAAGACCGAGAGCGAGCTCCTGTACCAGAAATAGCCCGCCTCCCTTCCGGGAGTGTTCAATATTCCCTGACCCAAAAGGGAAGGTCTTTCAAAAGCTGCCTTCATAACCTTGGGGTGGGCCAGTTGTGGCCCCTCCCAAATGAGTTAGCTAAAAATGGGAATATTAATCTTCACCACAATATTTTACCACAGTATTGTATGTATGTATGTATGTATGTATAGATAAATAGATGGATAGATAGATAGATAGATAGATAGATAGATAGATAGATAGATAGATAGATAGATAGATAGATAGATAGATGTCAGGATGACTGGAGATGGCCCTGGATGTTTAAGGCAATTGGGGTTAAGTGACTTGACCAGGGTCACATAACTAGTAAGTGTCTGAGGTGAACTCAGGTCCTCTTGACTACAGGGCCAGTACTCTATCCACTGTACCACCTATTAAATCAGATAGGAAGTCTATTTCAATAGGCTCCAAAATTTGGTCCTTCCTCCAGACAGAAAAAGTTAAACCAAGAGGACTGGCTATGGTAGATTAATGCTTTTTGCATGCATTCCAGGGTTGGCAAATCAGAGAGGCGCCTATTCCCTATATGATTAGCAGACTAGCACTAGTAACAAAATGTCTGCAAGTGTTCCAAATCCATGTGCCTATTACATCATCTGAATACTATGCACATATTTCTAAGGATTGGCCAGTTCCCAATACACTTTCAAGGCTCAGCTCGACTACTGCATAAAAGAAGCTTTTCCTATTTCCTCTTGCTGTTAGTGCCTTCTATCTTGTGTTTACTTAGCTTCATACATGCTATATACCTTTAGTAGAATGTAAGCTCCTCAACTGCAGAGATTATCTCATTTCTCTATCACCTAGCACAGTGTCTGGATACCCTTGGTACTTAACAAATGTTAGGTGAATTGAATTGAATTCAACACTGAGCTCACCAGGCTTTGGCTTGCCCCTTCTCTCCCTGTTACTTAGTTTAGTGCCATGAGACAGATGAATCTGAAAGCTAGCTTTGCTCAATTTGAGCTCATATATGGAGAAAGAATCAACTCTCTGGTTAATCAATGCTAGGCATATACAAATTAACTTTAGGGTCTTCATCTGCCTTGGTAGACAAATCACAGACATTTCCACGCATAGTACTGGCTATTATGCAAATCAACTTTCATCTGTTGGTCTGTTGAGAATAATGTTCCATAATTACAACATTTATTTACTGATGGGTAATCAGTTCCCTTACCCCCAGAGTTTCAGTTATAGAGAGGCAGGTGCTCAGGTAATAGGAGGAGAGTCGAGATGCCAAATAAGAGGGGAGGGATAGGATGGAGGGAGGGAGAGAGGAAACAGAGAGAAGAAAAGTAGAGAAAGGAGAAGGGAGAGGAGAAAGAGAGAGGGAGAGTGGAGGAGTAGAGGAAGAATGAAAGAAGAGAGAGAGAGTGATAGAAAAGAGAAGGGAAAGGGGAAAGAGAGAGGGAGGGAGAATGAGAGAGAGAAAGAGAGAGAGAGAGAAAGAGAGAGAGAGAGAGAAAGAGAGAGAGAGAGAGAGAGAGAGAGTGAGAGAGAGAGAAAGAGAGAGAGAGAGAGAGAGGCTTATTCTGTGCAAAGGGTTACACTGCGTAGGGATAGATGCCAGGCATGCCAGATCACATTAGGAAGGACATAGATAAGAAAGTATACAAAGGAGACCACACAAGATAGTGAAAGATCTAAAAATCAGAATTGGTTGAAATAACAGAATATTTAGCCAAGAGGAGTGAAGATTTGGTATGGTGGGACAGTGCATGATTACCATCTGCAAGAATTCATAATTTTTATTATATGAGTTCTTGAGCAAGAAAATAACATAATGGAGGCAGTGTTTAGGAAAATTAATCTGGCAGTAGTGTGTGTAGGATGGATTGGATGTGGGAAGAGCTGTGTTTACATTTTGATATCACCTTTAATTGCTTTTTCTGTGTGTTATAGTCTTTTTTTTTTTTTACTTTATTTGAACCAAACAATCACCCTATTAAGTAGGTGAAGCAGGTCTTATCTTACTGATGTGGAAACTGAGGTCCAGAGAGGTTAAGAGTAGATTCAGTACTTTTGGAGCTGCATCAAGTTTTGAATGCCTTGCAAGAAGAAGCAATTCAATAATTCCCCAAGACCTGAAAGAGCTCTTGAATAATCAGAGATATTCAGGATGAGTTCAAAGAAGGTATTTTACTCAAACAAAACAAAAATTTGCTTTTGTTTATTTACATTCTTAAAAATTATTGAGGATGCCCTAAAGAGCTTTTGTTTACTCCCCACTCTCTGTCTCTGTCTCTCTTTCTCTCTCTGTCTCTCTTTCTCTCTGTCTCTCTGTCTCTCTCTCTCTCTCCTGTGTATTGATCTATCCAACTATCTATATATCTCTCATCTCTCCCTCAATATTTACCATATTAGAAATAAAAACATCTTAATTTTTTTTGGAAAATTGTTTTTACCATGTGGACCTCCTGAAAGGATCTTGTGGATTTGTAGGGGTCCCCTGGATCACACTTTGAGAACTATAGTTATACCTTACACATAGCAGGAGTTAGGGGCATGACACCTCTGAGATCTGGAAAATCTTTTAAAATTTTTTTGGCCCTCTGTACCAAAAGAGAAATATGATTTAAAAATTTTTTTCTTTTATGGGGTGTTTACAGTACCTTATTATAAAATGTGGGTTAAGTATTTGGTCTTAGGCTCCATGTTGTCTGTTGGCCTTTGCATGTTATCTATTCCTTCTGAAAAACTCCCCCAAATTCCTATTTAATTTCTTATGCTGGACAGCGCTATATTGAAACAGAGATGGAGAAAGTCAAGATGTGAAAGGGATAACTATTGTTCTAATTGAAAAGAAAAAAGATATAGTGACCTGAAACATGCAATCTTGCATGAATCGGCTTCTAGAGGACATTGTTGCACCATACATGAATAAAAAGATCTATAAATAACTGTAAATTCTGTATCTCGAGTCTCAGACCATACTGGGCACACTGTAGACCCCACCTTTTTTTCTCTTAATAAAAGTTAGTTGCCCAAAGAGACTTCATAGTTTCTGCTTTAATGCTTCTAGCCTGTAATCCCTAAAGCTGTAGAAATACCTGGATCATGAAACTTGAAGGGGGCATTGGCTCTAGTCTTATCTATAACACTATGTCTGGGGGATCATGAACAGGTCATCTTAAAAACAAGTTTTTATTGCTGTCTTTTGTTTTTGCATCATACACACTTTCCAAAGGATATATTTCCCCTTATCTGAGAGCCATAATTCATTTTTAAAATAATGAAAAGAAAAAGAAAAGAAGTTTAGTAAAATCAATCAACATTTTTTAAAAGTTTGATATTATCTGCAGTTTTGAACATCCACAATTCCCCATGTCTATGAAGAAGGGAAGGGGTTACCTTCTCAAATCTCTTCTTTAGGGTTAATCTAGGTTATCGTAATTGAGCAGCATTAAGTTATTTTATTATTATTCATTCCATTTACATTATTTTTATTTTGTGCATATTGCTTTCCTTGTTTCAATTTATTTCAGTTTGTATCAGTTCACTTATAACTTATGATGCTTTTCTGTATTCATCCTGTCATCATTTCTTACAGCAAAGCAAGATCTAAAAGAAGTGTTTACCCCTCATGAACCTTAAAGTCCTCATCTACAAAATGGAGGTAAATAATACTTGTCTTACCTAATTCACAAAAATGTCGTGAGGAGCTAAAGAGGTACTGCATTGGGCTAAATATGTCACCCCAAAGGATAGACTGCACCCTTAAATGGGATCTCCTTGAAAAAGAGCAGCTAGGTGGCATAGTGTAATAGAATGCTGGGCCTGGAGTCAGAAGATTCCTCTTCCTGAGTTCAAATCTGGTTTCAGACACTTACTAGTTGTGTGACCCTGGGCAACTCACTTAACCCTGCTTGTTTGCTTCCTCCTCTGTAAAAAAAAAAAAAAAAAAAAAAAGATCTGGATAAGGAGATCGCAAACCATTCCAGTATATTTGCCAAAAAGAGTCAGACACAAGTGAAAAATTACTGAACAACATACTTATACAGGGAGCTATGGTTTTGTTGCTAATGAGAAAGCAAGATAAGTTACTAGCCCCACTAAGCCACCTTCAGCCTTACTAGGGAAGAATCCCAGAATTATTTGGATGGACCAAGGGCATGATGAGAGTGGAAAAGAATGAAATGGATTTTCTCACCCTAACTCAGAGTGTATGGGATGCAAGGAGTGCCAGTTGAACGAGGATAATAAAAAAGAAAGAAAGAAAGAAAGAAAGAAAGAAAGAAAGAAAGAAAGAAAGAAAGAAAGAAAGAAAGAAAGAAAGAAAGAAAGAAAGAAAGAAAGAAAGAAAGAAAGAAAGAAAGAAAAGATAGAGATTAAGTATTTATCTGACTGGCTAGTAGGGGATTTGAATCATTAATAGAGGTAACTCATGGATCTCCGATTGAATAAAGGCCACACAGCAGCTGAAATTTAGCAGAGAAGCAACAGATGGTATCAGTAAAGGCCCAAAGTATAGCTCAGTAGAGATGCTAATGGGTGACACCAGGGGACCCTAAGAGTTTCAGTGATGGAAGAGAGCATCTCAATGACATCACCCATTCAGCAATGACATGATAGTACATAGCTCTAGGGGGAAAGAAACTGCAACATAAGAGATAGAAATGGGCTCCAGCAGGGACATAATTCTACTGGCATTAATTACTTGATTCCATCTGTTGTTCCTTATTCATGTGTCCTCTCCCTTGTATGGTATTCTAGTCATGAGTTTTCCCCAGCTACACGTGCTCTATACATGCTATTATGTGTTCCTTCTCCCCCTGGTGGTCTGAACATTTGCAGTAAAGTGTACTCCCGTGTGCATAGGAGTGAATTTTCCTTGTTTAATTAAAAACCTTTTACTTGAAATTAATGTGTCTTCTGGATTGCTAAGTAAAATAAATGTCAGTAGGGGCTCAAGAGCTGTGATTTTGAGTGGATGCTGAACCAATGAAAGCCTTGATTGAGGAAGGCCTGCGATAGACAGTGAAAAACAATTACACAAAATGATTATGATAAAATATTTATGAGGATCTTCTGTATTTATTTTAATTCAAATAAAGACATGTTGCTCATTTTTATCTTCACTGGTATCCTCATCTTCTTTCATATCCCTTTCGTTGTTCCTCCCTTGCTAATAGCAATATTATGAGAGTCAGTTTTGGAGGGAGGAAGGTACAGATAATATGTTGAAAGCACTTTGGAAGTGGAAAGTGCTATGCAAATAGAAAATATTATTATGATTATTTTGTGAAAGCTCAATCCCTGTTTTTCCCATTACTATACAGCATGTGTAAGCACCAGTTACTATAATGAGGAGAGATGCTTGAATAATAGCTCAACACCCCAAGGAAAGGCATTTTTTTCATAGTCGGTAATTGCCACGGAGCCTGAAAATCTTCCAGGTCTTCTAGTTCTTGATTATGCTCTCATGCATATGCATCAATTACCCACATGCTCCTACCTTGCTCGTTATGTGCAAAGAGATAAAAAAATATTTGGAATGGTTTCCTCGGAATGCATCTCCCTCTGAAAATATTCCTGTGAAATATTTCACCTCCAAAGCAATAATCACCTCCAGTTGGAACATGTTTGCTGTTCCATCCCAGCACAGAGGAAGCCGGTCCTCTCTTTTTTTCCTCATCTGCGCCTGTCTTGGCTCCTGTTCATTCTAGGTAGCAATTTTCCTCTAATGACTCCTGATGGCTTCATTGAAGACCGGCTACCAGCAAGACCTACTTCCTTTGACCAAACCATAAATGGACACCCATCTCCAGAGGACTTGGGAAGGGGGATGGTGCAATTATACTGGAAAGAATGGGATTGTTTTCATTTGCTAGTTCAGTTGTTCTTGTCCTATTCTAAGAGAGAATGAGTTCTGAGGTGCTCTCAGAGCTGGGCAAGTCAATTCTGTCAATACCTTTAGTTTGAAAACTCTCTTAGGCACTTAGCACTTTGATTGGACATTTCAGCTATTTGTGTGTGTGTGTGTGTGTGTGTGTGTGTGTGCCCCGAGTGTGTCTTGTATCTGGGTACATCAACCCTCTTGACTTGACTGTAAACTCAGGATTGGTGAAGATCGTAGGATCATAGATTTAGAAGAGAAAGGGACTTCAGAGATTATCTGCTCTCATCTTCTCATCACTCAATCCTATGATGGAATTTTGAACCTGGATCCCCTGACTCCAAATTCAGTACTCTTCTTCAGCACTATGCTTCTCTGTGCCTTATTTAATCTTCCTATGTCCCCTAGCACCTAGCGCTGTATAGGTACAGAGAGATTTAATGAATCTCTACTATATTGAATTGACAATGGAAGAATGACAGAATCATAATGATCACTAACATTTACATGTCACTTTAAGGATTATAAAGAACTTTGCAGTCATTATCTCATTTGAGCATTGCCGCAATTCCTATGAGGTGGGTACTGGCAATATGATTGTGCCCATTTTACAGATGAGGGAACTGAGGCTTGGCAACTTGACCAAAATCACACAGCAAATGAGTGTCAGAGGGCAGATCTGAACCTTCATCTTCTTGACTCTCAGTCTAGCACTCTTTTAACTATACCATGTAGGCATTAGAGTATCTGAGGCTCAGAGCAGAGCAGCAGTGAGACATAAACAAGGTCTTGTTTTGGCTTTAATATACCTGCGGAAGTAGATGTTGTATCTGAGTCAGTGACCTTATCTATACACCTGAGTCAAAGGGGACAGAGCAGACTGATGTCTGGCCATACTGAACCAGCAACAAAGAGAGGGAATGAGAAATACACACATGCAAACATCCTAAAGGTGTTTGCCATAGCTTTGGGGATATAGCTTAAGTCATACATATGCTTCTCAACACTTCCTATACTTGGTCTTATGATTTGGTACTCATTTCCCAAGCTTAAATCTCAGTTTCTGCAACCATCTCTACTACTCAGATTAAGAGGCTCAGAACCTGGGCTGATCTTTTGCATTATGTTTAGCAGGACCCCATTATTGACCAATCAGTGAGAGCCAGAGTGGTTTGGGTTTCAGGCAAATAACTCCACTTGAATCCCAATGGCTTTATCAATGCAGAGCTCTACTTGAAGAAATTTATATTCCTTGTAAGGTCTTTCCCTGTCTTCCTGATTATGTATCTTGCCACTGGACCCAGATGGCTCAGGAGAAGAGAGTGAGACTGGTGACTGCACAGCCCTCCCTCACTTAAATCCAATTCACTTGTAAGTTAAGACATCACCTTTCTGATGTCATTGGTCTTCTTTGAGGATGAAGGACAAACAACAACAACAATAACAAACTGGGACCCCAATTCAGATGTCATCCCAAGAGAGGACTTTGCCCCATAATTTTGCTTGCCCTAATCAACAGCATGTTAGCAAGTCCTGAGTAAGAGCAGCAGACAAAAGGCCATGTCAGAGGAACTTTAGTATTCCCATGAATCCCAGGCTTGTGATGAGCCAGCAAGGTCCATCAGCAACAAGGAGCAATGGAACAAGCTTTGTTGTTTTCAGTCTGGTCATCAGAATTCTGTGGATGCAGGATAATCAAGTGTGACAAGAGAAAAGAGAAAAATGAGATCTGTGCTGCGGAGTATCAGTGTGGCTGCAATACTCTGGAGCTGGGAGGGGAGTTTCGGGGGGAAGGAGGGCAAACCCCTGGCCAGCGGTCCCAGACTGCAGCACTCTTGGGTGCAGCCTGAACCAGATTAAAATATAATTGGGAAATATTTAACCTATGAATAAAACTACAGCACAATATAGATCACATTACATTTTAAAACTAAATCAATATGCTCCTGCAAAAGATTCTTATGTATGAATTAGCGGCCCCATTTCTATTTGAATTTGACAAGGCAGTGGTTTTCAAATGGGATATGATCTATGTTATATTGTATTTTAATTCATTTGTTAAGTATTTCCCAGTTATATTTTAATCTGGTTCTGGCACACCGGTAGTGTTGTGGGCCACACACAACTCACCAGCTGACTATTGGGGAAAAAAAAAAAGTCCCAATCATTTTCCTTCCTGTGTGTACTTTCTTGTTCTGGGCTTTGTCAATGGTCCTGGGAATGTAACCAAGAGGTGTGTCCTGAATCTGGCCCTGTGAACTAAGGCTTTGAGGTCCAGTTAAATAGGACAACAAGCAATTATTAAGCACCAACTATGTGCCAAGCAGGCACATTTAACTAAACTAGGAAGTCTGCCTTAATCCCAATGGAAGTGTTTTGTTGTTGTTTAGTTTTTTTGTGGGGCAAGGGGGGTTAAGTGACTTGCCCAGGGTCACACAGCTAGTAAGTGTCAAGTGTCAAGTGTCTGAGGCTGGATTTTAACTCAGGTCCTCCTGAATTCAGGGCCGGTGATCTATCCACTGCGCCACCTAGCTGCCCCCCATGAAAGTTTTATAAACCACAGTAGTAATAATAGGTGACATTAACATAGTGTTTTAAGGTTTGTAAACTATTTTGTTATAGTAATAATTATAGTAATAAGTAATAAGAGCTCATACTTACAATGCTTTAAAGTTTGTGGAGAGCTTGACATATATTAGACGCAAGATGTAATGGGTAGAACATTCCACCTAGAATCAAAAAGACCTGAGTTCAAATCTTGCCTCAGGCACTTCTTAGTTATTTGACTGTAGGCAGGCCCAACTGAAATTCTCTCAGTTTCAGTTTTCTTGTCTGTAAAATGGGGATAATAACATCACCTATCTCACAAAGTTATTGTGAGAATCAAATTAGATAATTTTTGTGAAGTGCTTAACACTGCCTGAAGTATAGTGCTTAACAAATGCTTATCCCATCCATCTAAAGTGCTTTGCAAACATTCAACCTGCTCTATGTTTTTTTTTTTTTATCTCCTTTGACCCTTGTTGCTTCAACATGTTGGATAATCACATCGCTCTCAGAAGAACCACTCGCATACTATTTTGGTGCCTCAGATGTCCTAGGTATCCTCTGGACTTCTTTCTGTTCCTTACATGTTTCTCTATCTCCAGCCACTGTGCCCCTGCACTTGCTGTCCCTCATGCCTGGAATACACTCCCTCCTCACCGCATAGAATCCCTCCTTTTCCTCTCTGATGCAGTACAAGCACTATTTTCTTCACGAAGCTTTTCCTGATACTCTCAAACTGCTGGTGCTTTGCCTCTCAAATTACCTGGTATTGACTTGGTATCTATTTATATTTATAGGCAGACCTCAGTTGATTGAATTGTACTTTATTGAGCTTTGCAGATATTGTGTTTTTATAAATTGAAGGTTTGTGGCAACCCTGAGTGGAGTGTCTCTCTCTATTGTCACCATTTTTCCGACATGTGCTCACATTGTGTCTCTGTGTTACATTTCAGTAATTCTCACAATATTTCAAACTTTTTCATTGTTATTATATCTGTTATGGTGATCTATCATTGGTGATCTTTGTTTTTTCTTTCTTTTTTTGCAGGGCAATGAGTTAAGTGACTTGCCCAAGGTCACACAGCTAGTAGGTGTCAAGTGTCTGAGGCTAGATTTGAACTCAGGTCCTCCTGAATCCAGGGCCCATGCTTTATCCACTGCACATCACCTAGCTGCTCCCCATCAGTGATCTTTGATGTTATTATTGTAATTGTTTTGGGCCACCATGAACCTCACCCATAGAGATGACAGACTTAATTTATAAATGTTGTGTGTGTTCTGACTACTCCACTGACCTGCCATTCCAGTCTCTCTTCCTTTCCTACAGCCTCCCTATTCCCTAAGATACAACAATATTGAAATTAGGCCAATTAATAGACCTACAATGGCCTCTCTAAGTGTTCAAGTGAAAGGAAGAGTCAATTGATGGCGCAAACTTCATTGTTGTCTTATTTTAAGAAATTGCCACAGACAACCCAACCTTCAGCAGCTCCCATCCTGATGAGTCAGAAGCCATCAACATAGAGGTAAGACCCTCCACCAGCAAAATAGATTATGGCTTGCTGAAGATTCAGATGCTGGTTAGCATTTTTAAGCAATAAAATACTTGCTTGCTTTTAGATGCAATACTATTGCATACTTAGTAGACTACAGTTTAGTGTAAAGATAACTTTTATATGCACTGGGAAACCAAAAAATTCATGTGACTCACGTTATTATAATATTCGCTTTATTGTGATGACCAGGACCCAAACCTGCAATATCTCCAAGCTATGCCCATGTATTCACTTTGTATTTATGATGCTTATATTTAAGTATATTCTCACCTCTCTTATTAGACTATGAATTCTCCCTATCGTTCTTTGTATCCCCAATGCTTAGCACTGTCCGTGGCACATAGTAGGTACTTAAGTACTCCTTGAATGTTGTCATGATGATCAACTGTGAGAGACTTAGCTACTGTGATCAATACAATGATCCAAGACAATTCCAAAGGATTCATGATAAAAAAAATGCTATCCACAATCAGAGAGGAAACTGCTGAACTCTGAGTGCAAAGTGAAGCATAATTTTCTCACTTTATTTTAATTGCTTTTTTTTGCAATATGACAAATACAGAAATCTATTTTGCATGATTTCATGTGTATAATTGATATATTGCTTGCCTTCTCCTTGACTATGGGAGGGGTGGAAGGGAGGGAGAGAATTTGGAACTAAAAATTTAAAAAGAAAAGAAGGTTAAAATAAATATATTTAAAGTTAGGCGAATACTTGAAGAATGATTCTCATACCTGTGATTCAGCTACACCATATTACAACAAACATAACATAACAAGAAAAAAATTGTGTCTTTTTTGTATAGAGCACTGCTGTAAAACACAGTCCCTGACCTCAAAGAAAATAACAGTATAGAAGGCTATAATGTCTAATATTGCATTGTGCCATCATAGAGTTCTAGAATCACAAAAACCTGGGTTTGAATCTCATAAACTTATTACCTTTGTGACTCTTAGCAAGTCATTGGACATTACTGATCCTGAGTTTCACCATCTGTAAAATAAAAAAAATATATTATAATAACATATATCTCACCAGAATTGTTGAGAAGTTTAAATGGTCTTTGTATAAACCTTAAAGATAGCAGTAGCATTTACTTAGCACTTTAAGGTCTATCAAGAACTTTACAAATATTTCATTTAATCCTCACCACAACACTGGAAAGTAAGTGCTATAATTATTCCCATTTTATAGATGAGTAAACTGAGTCAAAAAGAAGTTTAAGTGACTTTTCCAGGGTCACAAATCAGTGTCTGAGGTCAGATTTGTACTCAGGTCTTCCTGATTCCACCAGTTCTCTTTACACTGCATTATCTAGTAGTATCTATCCATCTGTCTGTATGTCTTTCTGTCTAGTATTATTAACATCATACAAACTCCACATGATCTCTAAAGGAAAAGGTTGGATGAATGAATTTGAAAATGTTTATTAAGTCCTTTTCTGTGGCAGGGATATAAATACAGAAATGGAGACAGTCTCTGTCCTCAAGGAATTTACATTCTGTTGAGGTAAGACAATATATACAACAAAGTTTCTTTAAACTGGTGATTGTGAACCCATATGGGGTCGCATAACTGAATGTGGGGGTTGTGGAAAATGGTAACAAAGGTTATGTATACCTGTTTTATATACTTGGGATTGCATAAAAATTTCTCAGGCAAAAAGGGGTCACGAGTAGGAAAAGTTTAAGAAGCCCTGGTATAGAAGATGGGTGATCAGAGAAGGGAGTTTTGTTCTACGGCATCCTAGGGATAGTAAGTTGATGCATAAGGGCAAGTGATGGACATCATCTTCTCAGAAGCAATGATGCCATCATTTTGATTATTGTGCCTAAAGCAAAGAGGTGGAAAATAGCGGTGGGGGGAGGGAGGGAAACAGCTAGGCACATGGCCAGACTTCCTGACTGGATGGCTAGACCTGATGGAAAAGTGAAACATGATTTGAAGTCTGAAGACCAACTAGTAGATACTATTGCCTAATGGGGCTACTTTGCATTCACTCAATCTCCATTCACCTGAAGCTGGGCCCTAGGGTGGAAGATCCAAAGATGAGTTGATTAGCTTCCCTAGAGCCTGGGATCTGGAGGTCTAGGGTATAGAAGTCCAGGCATGGTCCAAAGGGTGCTGGTCCAAGTCGGGAGAAGCCAGGCAACATTTGATTTTGAGATCCTTGAGGGCAGGGACTATCTTTCGCCCCTTTTTGCGTCTCCACAGCTTAGCACAGTGCCTCCACATAATAGGCTCTTAATAAATCTTTGACTGATTGATAATGTTGTTACAAGTTCAGGAATTCAGGGAAATAAGCATATGTAAAATGACTTTAGCGGGCAGCTAGGTGGCACAGTGGATAAAGCACTGGCTCTGGATTCAGGAGGATCTGAGTTCAAAACCAGCCTCAGGCACTTGACACTAGCTGTGAGACCCTGGGCAAGTCACTTAACCCTCATTGCCCCACCCCCCTCCAAAATAAGATGACTTTAAAGAATAGGTGGGAATTCAAGGAGCTAAGAAGGGGATGGGAGGCATTTCAAGGTGTGGAAATAATATGAGCAAAGGCAGGTAGGCTGGAGACCAAGATGTGTATTCAAGTAGCTGAGTAAAGGAAGTCCACTTTTGCTGCAGCTCCGAGGGCAGGGCGGGCACTCATATGAGCTGTGGCTGGACAGAGGCCAAATGATAGGATGCCCAGAATGGCCTGTGGAGGAATTTAACATTGACTTTGTAGGTAACAGGGGGTCACTGAAGATTTTTTTAGATAAGAACATGAGCAGATCTGTGGATAACAAAGACTGCTCTGAAAGCAGCAGGAATTGAACATCAAAGGGAAGGGGGCATACAGGCAGGAAGGCTATTGTGGCAGTCTGGACAGGTGGGATGACTGCCCTGAATGGTGTCAGTGGGAATAGACTGGAAGGGACAGTTATTAGAGATGCTGTGAAGATAAAATCAATGAGACTAGCTAACTCACAACAACAACAACAACAAAAATAATGACAACAACAGCAATAATAATGAGCATGTTTATAATACTTAAAGGTTTTCAAATCCTCACTGCACTGCTATCATTGGCCTCATTTTATAGGAGGAAAAGGAGAGGGAGACAAGTTAAGGGATTTGCTTAGGGGTCACACAACTGATAAGTATCTGAGGCAGGTGTCCTCCTGATCAAGTCCAGCACTCAATCCAGTATGCCAAGCTGCCTGCCATGGAATAGTAGTAGTAGCTCACATTTATATAGCTCTTATGGTTACATCATCTTATTTGATCCATACAATGACCTCTTTTGGGCTGAGCAAAGGGATCTTGCTATACCAAGGAAGAATCATTGGTTTTTCTCAACTCCAGAGTTGGTGATCAGGCCTGGAACAGGGACTGGATTGCTGATTTCACCTGCACAGGGACCTCCTGAGTGAAGGAATTCCTTTTAATCAATGCAGGTTGTATGAAATCACCTGTGCTTGATTCCATTTTTATTTGGTGAACCTGCAAAGAGATGTGCCCATGGGTGTCCCGTTTAGTCAAGGATGAGATGAGTTTGACTGATTCCCTCTACTCCCCATTTGTGCTTGTTCCATTGAGAAGGGGACACATTTCCTTGGCTCAGGTACCCACATCAACTGAGCCAAACATATTTGTAGGCAGAGCTGCATAAAGAACAGCTCATTCTCTGTGCTTTTATACTTAAGGGGCCTTTATTTCTAGAATCCTAGATTCTTTTTTTCTAGGCACTCAAATTAACTAAGGCATATTTACATATATATTTTTGCTTACCTGTCATGTTCTTGAATTTCATTCTAAAAGAACCATCTCATAGGGTGATGTGTGTGCATGTATACAATAGTGGTACCCTACTAAATTATGTGAGCACGCCCCATACTTGTTCTATATTTGGTGCCTACATTTGGGCCCAAACATTTTGTGTTGTGTATAATACATCCTGCAAAAAACACCCACAAGCTAATAGCTCCTTTTCTCTCTTTTAATCAATTATGATCCCTAAGAACTCTTGCAAAAATGTAGTGCTTGAAACAAGAAGGAACAAGCACCCAGAAGCAGTCTCTGTGTGTATGTATGCATACATGTATATACATATATGTAAGTATGTATATGTGTATATGGGGGAACAAGCATTTATTAAGTGCCTACAACATGTCAAACAGTTAGCTAAACACTTTATAAGTATTATTTTACAACAATCCCGTGAAGTAGATGCTATTATTACTCCCATTTTACAATTTAAACTGATACAGAGAGAAGTTAAATGATTCGTCCAGAGTCAGCTAATAAGTATTAAAGACTGTGTTTGAATATGGGCAGATAGAACACCAACCTAGGGTCAGGAAAACTCATCTTCCTGAGTTCAAATCTGGCCTCAGATACTTACTGTGTGACTCCGGGCAAGTCACTTAATCCTGTCTGCCTCAATTCTTCATCTGTAAAATGAGCTGGAGAATGAAATGGCAAATCACTCCAGTATTTTTGCCAAGAAAACCCCAAATGGGACCACAAAGAATCAGATATGCATGACTAAAAAATGACTGAACAGTAATGACTTCCTGACTCCAGGCCCAGTGCTATTCATCGTGTCACCTAGCTGCTATACGTGTATATAGACATATATTGTATATATGTCTATATATTATACACACATAGTATATGAAGTGAGGCAGATATATTCATATAATATATATTCATATATATGGTATTTTCATATCTTTATACACATGCATGCATAGATCTATATATGCATATTTTCATGTGTATATACATACATATATTTTCTATACAAATGCATATGTGTATATACACATGGATTATATAAATACATATACTAAATATACATATACTTATAAACATTGCAAAACTGGAGAACGCTGCTAGGCTGAACATACTTTATCAACCAACAGGCATTTAATAAGTTCTTACTATATGTTAGGTGTTGAAAAGAATGAAGTAAATCCCTTCTCTTAAGAAGCTTGTCTTGGAATGGAGAAGATAACAATTACATATGTAAGTCTATGTGGCATAAGCATAAAGATGATAGATACATGGTGGTCTATGAGGAAGCACACTAGCCATTGAAGGAGGATCAGGAAAAGCTTCGTGGAGAAGGTGGTGTTTAAGCTGATTCATGAAGTAAGAGAAGGATTCAATGAGGCAGAGGTGAGGAGAGCATGTAGCCTAGTGTGGAAGTTCAGAGATAGGAGATTATTTAGTCCGTATGAGGCACGAAGAGAAAGCTAATTTGGTCATATCAAAGAAAGGTAGAGGGGAAGTAAGATAAAATGAGGCCAGAAAATGAGGCTACAGTGGAGGATGTGAGGGTTTTGAAAACTGAACAGAAAAGTTTATGTTTTATTCTCAAGGAAATAGGGAGTCACTGGAGTTATTTAACTAGGGGAGAGATCTTTAAAGAAAATCACTTTGTTACCATCATAAGGGGGCAGCTAGAGTGGGGCAAGGCTTGAAGCAGGGAGATTAGTTAGGGGACCTTTGCAATAATTTGGGCAAGAAGAGATACAGGTATGGATCAAGGTGGCAGCTGTGTGGGTTGAGAGAAGAGTCCATGTGTGAAAAATGTTGTGGAGGTTAAAATGACAAGGTTTGGTAATATGACAAGGTGAGTAAGAGTGAAGGATTTAGGTTAACCCCAATGTTATGAACCAGGGAGTCTAGAAGGATGGTGCTTTTTACAAAGCTCTTAACATAGTATATTTAGTTTTCTAGCCCTTTGTGTGCATGTCTTACTCTCTCCACTGCATTACAAACTACTTAAAAGCAAAGACCACATCTTTGTTTTAAAAACTAAAAAATAAAGTAAAAACACTTATGGTTGCTTGTTAAAAACCAAAAAACTTGTTTGTGTTTCTACCCACAACTTTATAGCATATAGGATCTTGCAAACAAGTAGTTGTCCAATTGATATTTGCTGAATTCACTTGTTATATGAGTTTGGGAGTGCTAATTACATAATGGGTCAGAGTGCTGGTAGGCAACAACTCAACAGGAAAGAAAGATAAATGAAGAGGACTGTCTTTAGGAATGAGAGGATAGTTAAGTAAAGTATCTTGTCTAAAAAGACAGAAAATATATAAATCAAGGAGAAAGTGTCATCCATAGCCCAAGAGCTAAGATCTGGGCTTCTGTGCACCAGATTTGGTCAGTAATGTCTCAGTCTTTGCTCTTTGGCCATTTTTTATGCCATCCTCTTGACTACACTCCAGCTCCAGCTTCTGTGTTCTACCCAACACTCTTCCTCCCACTTTGGAGTCTTGGGCTTCTGATTGGTGAGAATTTGCCATTTGCAAGTCTGATCTAGCCCCACTACACTGCTCCCCCTGGCCATCTCTGTGTTTTGCTTCCATGGATATATGTCCCCTATCAACTGTTTTGTCCTGGGAACATCACAATTGGATTCATGTATATGTGTACATTAAAAGAGAGCAGGACCCTACCTCTGCTGAAAGCACTCTATTCAACAAGACATACATACAGGGCGGGCTTTCTCTCACTCGTTTAAAAAACGCAAGACTCACACTTATAAACAGTAAGAATAACTCTTTCTGCCCTGTATCTGTGTATTCCCCTCCCTAAGAATGTATACAGTCATCCAGGCTTAATAACAACAGTGTTTACATAGCACTTTAAGGTTGGCAAAGCACTTTGCACATGTTATATTGTGTGACTCTCACAACAATCCTGGGAGGTAGGTACTATCATCCCCATTTTACAGATGAGGACACTGAGGTAGATGGAGATTAAGTGACTTGGCTAGAGTCATACAGTTAACAAATAGATGAGGGAGGACTTGGTCTTCATTACTCCAAGTCCAGTACTCTAACCACTGAGCTGCCTGGCTGACTGATTATTACTATTATTCAAAGACCGAAAGCCACCTTCCCTGGAGAAAAAAATAATTATGGTTACTTGATGGTTGACCCCTTCCACACTGGTGAGCCCCATCTTCCTAGGCACCTATGCGTTTCTCCAGATCACTCTGATTGGTCTCCCATAAAAGAGAAATGATTAAGGATCTATAAGGAGTTGACCCTCCCATGCTGAACCTGAATAGTCCATGCAACTCCCAGTACCTGTAAAGGGCAGGATTAACGTTGACTCCTCAGAAGCAAGGCTCTCTTCCTCACTTCTCCTTGGTTCTGTCATCTGTTTGTTGTAGGACTTCATTGTGGTCAAGGGACTCCTTTGCTAGGTCCAGTAGTTCCTTCTTTTAGTTCCAGGATCTCCTTCTGTTGGTCCAGTAACTATGCACTGATCAAGACTTTTTCACTTGGTTCTACCTCTCCACTGCTGCCATCTCTGGGACCATGGTGTTCCCATTATACCAGTAGACATGAGGTCCCCATCCCCACCCCTAGGATGCTGCATTTCTTTGCATTTTTCTCCAACAGCTCTCTTCCTGTGTCCTCTAGCCTTCCCCTTTTCTTAGAGGCCAGTTCTAAGAGAGTTGTTCAGATATTAGTTTCCCACCAGATAGAAAGTGTCATCTGTTGTCATAAGTAACCATGAACTTGAAATTCATCAAGGTAGAATTCATTAATATCCTCTAGGATATATCTTATTGTCCTTATGAAAAGATTATAGCTGCTTGTTGATGATTAAGTTCACAGTAAAAAAGAAAGAAAGAAGCAAAGAAACAAAGAAACAAACAAAGAAAAAGAAAAGAACACCATAAAAAAAGATTATAGCATGATACCATATAGCCTTAGGACCACTCCCACCTCCCCACCTCCCCACCTCCCGACATGAGGCCCAGAAAAGTGAAATGACTTCATCAAGTTGACACAGATAGTAAGTACCAGAGGTAGGATTTGAATACAGGTCCTCTGTTACAGAGCCAGCAAACATTAACTATCCATACCAGAATAACTACCCCGCAAGAACTTGAGCACCTTAAATTGGGAATTTCCTACCTGAACAATGCCTAGGTTCATCCTCTATATAAAAGTAAACAGATCAAGTTGAATTCAGTGACCAAGGTGAATATTGGTCCTTTATATCTAGCTTATGCTGCAATCCTTCATGCTATTTAGCAAAGCAGATTTTGATAATTAATGACTGACTCAGTTTCCAATTGGCTGCTTTTCAACTCTATAATGGGTTGTTTGTTGTTTGTTTGTTTGTTGTTGTTGTTTTTGGTGTTGCAGGGCCGTCCAAAATGCATATGGAATTCCAGTAAAAGTATGTGGGTGGGGTGGGGTGGGGTGGGGAGGTAGCTCCTACAAGTTAGTCTACCTGAAGACTCTAGGAAGAATAGATGTGTAGCTCCTTAAGATCCTCACAATACACACTCACCTGCTCATCTGAGGGCTCATCAAGGCAGGCTAACCTAATCCAGTTCAATTCCAAAAGATTGTTTTAAAGTACCCTTTATAATCAAGGCACTGAGCTAGGCATGGAGAGTAAAACAACAGAATGAGTAATAGTCCCTGACCTCAAGGAGCTTACATTCTACAGAAGAAAGTTAGAAGACATAATATGTGAATGGATCTTTGTAAACTGAAAAAATATATTTCAATCTATATTCAGAAACCATCAGTTCTTTCTCTGAAGATGGATCCCATGTTTCTTTCTTTTTTTAATTTTTAATTTTTCTAAATCATGAAACTATTTTGTTATTTTCCAGTTACATGTAAAGATAGTTTTCAACATTTTTTCCATAAGATTTTTAGTTCCAAATTTTTCTCCCTCCCTCCCTTATCTCCCTCCTCCCCAAAACAGAAAATAATTTGATATAGGTTATATATGTATCATCACATTAAATATATTTCTGCATTAGTCATGTTGTGAAAGAAGAATCAGAACAAAAGGGAAAAACCTCAAAAAAGAAAAAAAAAACAAATGTAGAAACAGTATGGTTCAGTCTGCACTCAGATTCCACAGTTCTCCTCTCTGGATGTGTAGAGCATTCTCCATCATGAGTCCTTTGGAATTAGCTTGGATCACTACACTGCTGAGAAGAGCTAAATCCATCACAGTTGATCATCATATAATGCTGCTGTTACTGTATACAATGTTCTCCTGGTTCTGCTCACTTCACTCAGCATCAGTCCACTTAAGTCTTTCCAGGTTTTTCTGAACTCTGTTTGCTCATCTCTTATAGCACAATAGTATTCCATTACATTCATATACCACAACTTGTTCAGCCATTCCCCAATTGATGGGCATTCCCTCAATTTCCAATTCTTTGCCACTACAAAGAGAGCTGCTATAAATAATTTTGTACATGTGGATCCTTTTTCCTTTTTTATAATCTCTTTGGGATACAGACCTAGGAGTGGTATTACTGGGTCAAAGGGTATGCACAGTCCAATAGCCCTTTGGGTATAGTTCTAAATTGCTCTCCAGAATGGTTGGATCAGTTCACAACTCCACCAACAAGGCATTAGTGTTCCAATTTTTCCACAGCTTCTCCAACATTTATTATTTTCCTTTTTTGTCATATTAGCCAATCTGATAAGTGTTAGTGGTACCTCAGGATTGTTTTAATTTGGGGGGCAGCTAGGTGGTGCAGTGGATAAAGCACTAGTCTTGAATTCAGGAGGACCTGAATTCAAATCCAGCCTCAGACACTTGACACTTAACTAGCTGTGTGACCCTGAGCAAGTCACTTAATCCTTATTGCCCTGCAAAAAGAAAAAGAATTGTTTTAATTTGCATTTCTCTAATCAGTAGTGATTTAGAGAATTTTTTCATATGGCGATAGCTTTGATTTGTTCATCTGAAAACTGCCTTTTCATATCCATTGACTATTTCTCAATTGGGGAATGACTTGCATTCTTATAGATTTGATTTAGTTCCCTATATATTTTAGAAATGAAGCCTATATGTAAATGTATTTGCCTTATAATTTGAGGAAGGGAAGGTAATTAATAACCATTAGGATTGAGAAGAGCCTTCTATTGGAGGTGGTATGTGAGCTGAACACACAATGAAGCTAAGACTTCTAAAAGATGTAAATGTGGCAAGAGTGCATTCCAGGAATGGGAGGCAGTGCATACAAAGGCATGGATATTACTTTGAGGACCAGTAAAGCTGGTTAGTTTGGATGGAACAGAACTGGAATAATGTGAGATAAACCCAAAAAGGAAGGCTGAACTCAGATTGTGAAGGGCTTTAAATACTAAGTCAACATGCAGGACACCCCATTCACTACAATACCCCATGAAGTCCTGGTTGCTATGCCCCTACGGTAGAGGAAGAAAACTCTGCATTTTGTCTCTGGTCTCTGCTAAAGCTGGTAAGGTCTTGTGATTAGGGGCAAATTGTCTGCCTCTTGGTCTGTTCCTTTCCTTTGTGCAATGATGTTAATTAGCTGGTGATGATGAATGATTAATATTCTAGTGATTGAAAAGGACCTTTGAAGATGAAACTTTCTATGAACACCACTACTGTTACTAAGGACCTCTGAACAAGTGAAATCCAGTTGTAATGAACATCAAGGGCAGCCTTGAAGGGAAAAAGGAGTCATGAAAAAGCAGCTCATGGCTAAGGGGTGTGTCTAGGAGGGAAAAGAGGACATTGTTCTTAGTTTGCTAAGCACAGTCTCCACCTCACTCCCTTCATGATGATTGCATATACATGAGAATCTCACCATTGTGTGTGTGTGTGTGTGTGTGTGTGTGTGTGTGTGTGTGTGTGTGTGTGTGTGTGTGTGTGTATGAGAGAGAGAGACAGAGAGACAGAGAGACAGAGAGATACAGAGAGAGAGAGACACGGAGAGAGAGAGCCAGAGCCAGAGCCAGAGCCAGAGAGACAGAGAAGAAGGGAGAGGGAAGAGGGGAGAGGAGAAAGGAGAGAATCTACTGACAATTTCTCTGCCCATTGCCTCTAGCCATCTGGTTCCTGGCAGGAGCCTTACAAAATTTGGAGCCTTGGGCAGTCACCTGATTTGCTGTCCCCTGGGGACAGCTCTCTCTGCCACTGATCAGAGAATGAGACTTTTATGACTGACAGCCATCAGCTGTTAACCAGTTAGATGTGAGTAATAGAGTTCAGGGATAGATAGCTTACTCAAAATCCCTTAGATTGAAGGGTTTTAAACAGTCAAAGTCATCATGAGTCAGACCCTGTCCCTGCCCTTCCCCACAGGTTGTAGGGCAAACTGGTAAAATGATGGTGTTTTGTTGAACCCTAGGAGTAGCTACATTAGGCTCATGATCTAATGAGGCAGATTTAACAGGCCCCAAGTTTGTAGTAATTCTCCACTTGAAAATATAGTTATGAAACATATGAATCGTTCGTGATGATGGCCCTGTCAGGAGAGTAATAACTCTTTAACAATTGGCTGGGGTTTGTGACCCCAGCCCTGTAGGAGGAAAGATCACACCCTCATTTGTGGCTCCCAGAGCTGTTTAACCCCTTTGTGCTGCTAAGAAAGGGATGCAAGGACATGCATAGGAAAGGGCCATGCACAGATGTTCATGAAAATACAATTAGATCAGTCAGATGCAGTCTTTAATAGAATAAAAAGACACAAGATTCCAGTCGCACTCATCTGAAGTAAAGCAGAGGAAGGGGATAAGGACTTTCAGTTCCTAGTATCTGCTCATTCCTCCCTTTGTCCTCCAACTACCTGAGTGAACAGGGGCAGCTGGGTGGCCCAGTGGATAGATTGCTGGCCCTGGAGTCAAGAGGATGCAAGTTCAAATCCAGCCTCAGATACTTGATATTTACTAGCTGTATGACTCTGAGCAAGTCACTTAACTCTGTCTCAGACATTTAGGGCTATCTCTAGTTGTCCTGATGGATATCTTGCCACTGGACCCAGATGTCTCTGGATTTTGCATAGCCCTCCCTCACTTAAATCCAATTCACTGTGAGTCATGACATCACCTCCTAATGTCGTGATCCTCTTGGAGACCAGGACAAACAACAACAACAACCTGAATGAACACCTGCAATAAAAAATGCAATAATTACCACTTGCCCCTTTAGCATTTACATCTGCTGCTAATTGTTGCAGTGAATAGAGTGCTAGGCCCAGAATCAGGAAGATTCCACTTCTTGAGTTCAAATCTGACCTTAGACACTTATTAGTTGAGTGACCTTGGATAAGTCACTTAACCTGGCTTGCCTTAGTTTCCTCATCTGTAAAATAAGCTGGAGAAGGAAATGGCAAACTTTTCCAAGTAAACCTCAAATGGGGTCATGCAGAGGCAGACACAACTGAACAATAGCAACGATAACTAGAATCTCTCTTGAGGGCTTATGTTTAAAGAAAGAAACTGCAGATATCATGATTGCAATGTTTTTCCATGTGCTGGGAAAACTAGGAGGCCACTCCCTTCCCCTTTACCTTCTCTATGTCCTCTCTCAATTAAGAGACCCTTTCAACTCCCACTGTGGGAGGAATCCCCTTACTCCAATCCTGGTCTCATGTTAGTATCCCCTCTTCCAAAACTGGGAAGAGATACAATTTCCAGGGACTTTGACAACGTAGGCCTACTCAGACCAAACCTTGCCAATAGGACATTCACAGAATGCTGCAGTTAAGGTTTTAAAACACAAAAGGAAGCTAAAGGTAGGGCAGCCTAGAAATTGGAATGTCTCTCTAAATCAAACCTACCTGTCTTATTTAGATTCTGCTGATTATGTCTTGGGCAAGCTCTCCTACTGATAATCCTTATGCTTATTACCTAGGTAGTCTAAGAGAAGTAATTTTACCTCCATAGGCCGTAGTTTCCTCACGTGTAAAATGAAGGGGGGTAGCAATTGCATGGCCTCTGAGATTCCTTCCAGCTTGAGATATGAATGAAGAATAGGAGGGTGTGGGCTTTAAAACATCCCGAAAGGCCCATCATCTCCACCATCATAACCTAAAAACTGGTCCAGAGAAGCAAGACAGGGCAGGAGAGGAATTAGAATCATCCTACTGGCTGCAACCTGAGGAAGGCTTGCCTTGGCTGCTTTCCCAATGGGGAAGTCCTTATCACTATACCCCAGCATAGGTTCTAATGGCAGCAGTTTTCCCTGTCATTTTACATTCTTTTTTATGCTGCAGGCTGGGATAGAGGTCATCTTTGGCCTGGTCAGGTAAACCAGGATGGCGGAACATTTTGGTCAAATCCTCTCTCATTTCACCAAGGGGGTCATCAAATGTGCTTTAATCAATTCCTTCCTGGTCTATCCAAGAAGCTTCTGATTAAACTTACAGTTGACTTAAATTAAAGTGACATATGACATAATAGGAAGCTCACTGTAAGACTAGGCATCAGGTATCTTGGATTCTAATCCTGGAGTCACTGTTGACCCATGGCATGGTAATGGACATGTCACTTTGCTGTAGCATTTCTGTCACAATTCCTTTATCTGACTTATGGGGCTGATATAACAACACTGTGAGAAGCACAAAGAGATAGGCTCACAAATAAAGGGGAAGTTGTAAGAATGAATGTAGCAAATTTCCTTAAATAATAATAGGCCAGATTTCCATAGGGAAATATATCTGGAGCACTGAGAGGTTATGATTTGCCCAAGGGTGTGCTGGTAAATGTTAAACAACCAGTTCTCTAACACACTTTTAAATTTAATCTGCACTATTAACATTTTCCCATCATTTTAAGTCTGCACAATCAACAAAACAATAAATTAAGCCCTGATTTGTAGTGTTTGCCTCTTTTTACATGGTCCTACTGACAATTTAATGGTTGGGCCTTATGAGCTGGCAACAGAAACCACTTGCCCAGGTTCCCCAGTTAATCTGCATCATCTGCAGGAATTGAACACAGATCTTCTTGATGCCCAGTGCCTCCCCACCCCCTCCAGAAACTATCTATGATTATAATTTGTGGAGAAGATACTGACCTTTATTCACCAAGAACTCCCTACACTCATGAAATTACAAGGCCTTTCAAAAAAAAAAAACCCACAGCTTTTTTCTTATAATACTTTAGGATTATCAAGTGCTTTGTGTCTTTTAACAACAATAATGATAATGCCCCTAATTTTATAGTGCTTTAAGATTTACAAAGTACTTTTCTCTTAAAACTTCATTTGATCCTCTCAATAACCCCATGAGGTAGCAACTAGTACAAGTTTTATCATCAGTGTTTTACAGAAAAGGAAATGGGGACCCAGAAGATCACATAGCTAATAAACAGCAGAGCTGAAACTAAAATCCAGGTCTTTTAACTTGAAGTCATAAGAAGCTCTTTCTACTATACCTTGCTTCTATTACTTAAGTGACTGTGAAAGATTATAAAAAAAGATTATAGAAACATAGAGATGAAATCAATCTACAATGTAATGATATGGTCTAGTTACCACTGTAAGTTGGTTGGGGATATCAATGTAATTTTTCAGATCATTCCTTTTAGGGGTAATGTGTATATAAGAAAATATAATACACTATAATTTCTGAAATGAATGAGTAACTTATTTAAGGTACTTCAATATTCCATTAGATCTATTATTATAACAATGCAGTATTCCACAGAGCAGTGTAAATACCAACCCATCCTTGCCTTTCATTCTGTGCTATGTATCACAGGTTTTCCCCAAAATCTTTCCCCCAAATCTTTCTCCCAAACTTCTGATTCTTTCGATAAATTGTGGGTCTTCTCATCCCTAATCCCCACTACTTAACTCACCTGAGTCCTTTTCAAGTCATAAAAACCTTGATGATGTCTTCAATATCACTTGCATTGAGTAAGTCATCATTAGTAATACTCTGCCCCTGGTGCTCATTCACCATGTAACTTCCCATTGTCCTTTGAGTCGCCTTCAGTTATGGTTGTTTTTTTTTTTTTTCTGAAACTATGTTGTTCCATGATTCATAGCCAAAAGGCAGTGTCCAGGAGAATACTGGTTATAAAAGGAGGGTTTGAGGGGCATTCAGAAACTTGGGATTGTAAAAAGCTACAGTTTTCTAAATATGCTCCAGCCTTTTCTTTTCTTTTTTTGGGGGGGAGGTTATAAAGACTTTTATTCTAACTTTTTTTAATCATAAAGGTATTTAATTTTTTCCAGTTCCATATAAATATAGTTTGTTGTTGTTGTTCTTTTTTGTTTTTTGCTGGGCTATGGGGGTTAAGTGACTTGCCCAGGGTCACACAGCTAGTAAGTGTCAAGTGTCTGAGGCCGGATTTGAACTCAGGTACTCCTGAATCCAGAGCTGGTGCTTTATCCACTGCGCCACCTAGCTGCCCATAAATATAGTTTTTAACATTTGTTTTTATAAGATTTTGAATTCCAAATTTTTCTCCCTCCCTCCCCTCCTACCTCCCCAAGACACCAAGCAATCTGATATACATCATACATGTACAATCAAGTTAAACATGAACAAGTAATTTTTTTCTTTTATTCCAGTTACATGTAAAGATAGTTTTCAACATTTGTTTTCATGATTTTTAGTTCCAATTTTTTCTTCCTTCCTCCCTTCCCTCTCCCCTCCCCAAGACAGAAAACAATTTGATATAGGTTATATATGTACAATCACATCAAACATATTTCTTCATTAGTCATGTTGTGAAAGAAGAATCAAAACACAAGGGAAAAAAACCTCAAAAAAGAAAAAAAGACAAGTAGAAACAGTATGGTTCAGTCTGCGCTCAGATTCCATAGTTCTCCTCTCTGGATGTGGAGAGCATTCTCCATCATGAGTCCTTCGGAATTATCTTGGATCACTACACTGCTGAGAAGAGCTAAATCCATCACAGTTGATCATCATATAATGCTGCTGTTACTGTATACGATGTTCTCCTGGTTCTGCTCACTTCACTCAGCATCAGTCCACTTAAGTCTTTCCAGGTTTTTCTGAAATCTGTCTGCTCATCATTTCTTACAGCACAATAGTATTCCATTACATTCATATATCACAACTTGTTCAGCCATTCCCCAATTGATGGGCATTCCCTTGATTTCCAATTCTTTGCCACCACAAAGAGAACTTCTATAAATAATTTTGTACATGTGGGTACTTTTTCCTTTTTAATGATCTCTTTAGGATACAGTCCAGCCTATTTTCTTCCAGGTACCACCTAGCTTGTTGTCAACCTGAAATGCTTGCTTAAGATGAACTAATTGAACAGGTTGTCTTTTTAACTGCATGTTGTGACCTATATTCTCCATCCACTTGGGTTTTCCTGAATGAATTGCTAGGCTGATTTCAATTCCATTGGTGTAGATTTCATTATGAAGACCCCATAATATTTTGGAGCTCAATGTAATCAGTAGAATATCATCTGTAAACAGTAGTATATGGAAAACTTCATCAACTACAATTCTTCTCTTTAGATGACATTAGCAAAGATATATCTTTGTAAATGTCTTTCTGTTTAATGCCTTGCTTTAAAGTGATACTTAGAGGATTGTTGGACAAAATTATCTTTGTGGTTACAGCCATCAATAAATCTTCTATCATCTTAACATATGAATGAGATAGTGGTTTTTTTGGAGTAGAATTTTTGACTGTCTTTGATTCTACCAAATGAAATATTTCTATTTAATCAATATGGTATGGTCTTGTATTTTCTCCACCTTTTTTTTAGTCAATTATGTAATTGGGAAAATGTGTTTGGCTGTAGAAAACTGCCTGCAAGAAACTGAAAGTTCCCTTATGCTGCTGTTGATAGATGCATAGATTATCTTTAGAATGGTTATGTAGAGATGAGAAAGTAGGCACATGACATATGTTAATAGTTGCAGATGTCTTCCAGCTATCTCTTTTTAGCAAAATAGGCCCAAATCATCATCATCATCACATGATCTTTTCCTCCTCTTTTTTTTCTTCTTCTTCCAATTTCTAGTGTCAAGATCCTGTTAGGAAACACACTGTTTTCCAGAGCTAAGGCCCAGCAAGTAAGCTGCTCCCCGAGCTTGGGCAAGCCAGATTTGAAGTCCTGCTATAAGCAGACTTTTTGTCACTAGACAACCTTGCCTCGATGTTGCTGTTGTGCCTCATCACTGTTGTTACACTACACTGACTCTGTCTAGCCACAAATATATAAATCAAGGTTCAGTTACACTAAAACTGCTCCCCCCGGTATGGGTGGGGCCCTGAACATGGTCTATCCTTGTTACTTGCAAGGTATTTCCCTCATTTTGAAATTAAACTTCTACTTGATTCCTGACTCTCCAGTCTTTAGCCTGCTCTGTTCAGCTCCAGCCATCTTCGGGTTAGAAGCTAGTTCTGATCCAGTTGACACTCCCTATTTGAGAGATCCTAAAAATAAATTCCTGAATGCCTTCAAAATCATGTTGGCTCCAGTTATCTATTTCTTCTGTATGTATTTGGTCAGATTCAGATATTCTTTCTGACTTCATCTTCTCAGGTTCCATTTCATCTTCTCAATATAATACAACTAAGTTATTAGAGCCCAAATCATCAGTACCTCTATCATGGATAATAATACTAGATTACAATAGAAATTCTGAAAAAATTCTGTTCTATTTAAAGTCTTACTTGTTTTCCACCTTCCAGCTTCATCTATACATGCTTTGGGGATGATATGTCTTATTTTAATCTTGTGCCACACTTTCCATAAGCTCGTTTTTTTCCCTCCCTCATTGCTTCCTCTTTCAGGAGAGGATATTGCTTTTAATTCTTCTATCAAATTCCTCCTTAATGTTTTACAAATGATCTTGTATTCTAAACTGCTATTTTTGAGTCTCTTCTTTTTTTTTTTTTTTTTTGTGGGGCAATGGGGGTTAAGTGACTTGCCCAGGGTCACACAGCTAGCAAGTGTCAAGTGTCTGAGGCCGGTTTTGAACTCAGGTACTCCTGAATCCAGAGCCAGTGCTTTATCCACTGCGCCACCTAGCTGCCCCCGAGTCTCTTCTTTATTAAGGGACTGAATGTTTGCTGGCTGTTGCGGTTTTGGGGATATTATGGCAAATATTTTGTAACAGTTAAATTTCTTTAATAAAATTATAATAATCAGCCAGATTGTGTCTGCTAAGGACCAGACTAGTTAAGTTCAGAGACCATAACCAGAAATTTGGCTATCAGGTGATTCATTCTTTGACCATGGTAACCTATGAAACAGATAATGATGGCGGTGATGATGATGGTGATAGCAGCTAATATTTATATAGCACTCAATACATTCTAGGCATTGTGCTAAGCTCTTTGCAATTATTACCTGTTTGATCTTCACAGAAATTCTGAGAGATAGTTGCTATTATTATTCCCATCTTAAAGGTGAGGAAATTGAAGCAAATGGAAGTTAAGTGACTTGTCCAGGATCAACCAGCTAATAAGTATATGAGAAAGGATTTGAACTCAGGTCTTTCTGTTTCCTGGCCTGGCACTCTATCACCTGTGCCATCTAGCTGTCTCTAGATAAAAATACCAAGTGTCCTTCATTCTTAGTGCTTCCTCCCCTCCCTTTCCCTTTCCACTACTTCCATAGAGACAGTGGTGTTGTATTGGCAAAAGAGGAAGATTTTGGAACATCTACACACATTAATTGAACTGTCTGAACTCTTCATGTGAGATCTTGGTCCAATCAAATTTGATACACTATTGGAAGAAACAAGCCATATCCATATTGACTTTTCTCACTGCAAATGCAATGAGAATACATAAAGAAGTAGAAACTAAATGCAAAGATGGTTCACATTTTCTCCCCAGGAGAAATAAATGAAGAGGTTGACAAAGTTAGTTTTTTTGATCAACAACAACAACAACAACAACAATTACAAAATTATTTCATGGGATATTTGGTCATTTTTCCTTGTAATGCATGTGATGAACATAAATGAACAGATTACCATGAAGACAATTGCAGTATATATACCAATGTCTGTTGTAGAGTATAAAATAGAGAAGGTCCATAAAGAACTCATAAGATCCTTTAAACCAACAAGACTCAGTGACTTAAATGTGAATTCCATGTATCATTTCTGAGTCCACCATATGTGGGCAGGCAGACTGACAAGTTTAGGCAAAGGTAAAAATCTACAACTAGGATTTACAGAATCACGGAACTTTAGAGCTGGAAGGGAACTCAGCAGCCATGTGGTCCAACCTATTACTGAAAAAGAATGCCCACTGTGGCATACCCAACCAGTGGTTGCCTGGTCTTTGCTTCAAGCCCCACCCATTCGACTTTTGGTAACGCTGTTAGAAAGTTAAGAAGGATAAAGATTAGAAGACACAATATACAATTTCAATAGTTCCAGGAGACCTGTCTAAGCAAGTTGCTGACTCTGATTAATGGGGAATTGATCAGAGTAAAGTGATCTGTAACTATTTATAGTGTTTAATAATTTAAAATGATATTACTATCAATGTCTCATAATCAGATGCGGTCATTTTTTTCCATTGATTCTGATGATTTTTGCAGAATGCAGTGGGGGGTGGGGCAAGGAAGGAGGGAAGGAATAGCTATTCATCATAGTCTCTCATCCAAATATGTTCAAAAACTTTTTGACTATACTCTGGCCTTTTGACCAAACAAGTAATAACAACAAATGGACTTGAATATATTGATTAGACTATAGTTTCAGTGAGGCCAAGGCTATTGGTTTGATGCCTAAAAGCTTAGCTCCACACCTGTAATATGTGCTGTTGTCACAGATTTCAAGCCCTAAATTGCTTGCCATGTTCTGAAAGATGGAACTTGTTACAAGGTAAAGCACTTGTGAATGGTGATAATGTGGATGGTGGATGGGTACACTGTAAAATAATTTATAAATCGAGGACATGATGTACAAACAGAAGAGGGGACAAGAGAGACAAAGAGAGAACAGATGAGAGGAGAGGAGGTAGAGAGAAAAGTGAGCAGAATAGAATGGAGGAGAAAAGAAGGAACAACCTGGTGCAGAGGATAAAGGGCTGACTTCCAGGTTACAATGAACTGGGTTCAATTACTGCTTTGGATACATAGCAGCTTTTTGACCCTGGGCAAGTCATTAACTTCTCAGTGTCTTGGGCAACTCTCTAAGATTATAAATTGTAGAACACTTTCCAATCTGTATTGGTAAGTAGTGTGCTCTGGCCTACTCTCTTCTAGGTACCACCTTGTCTGCTGTCAATCTTAAGTGCTTGCCCAAGATTAATTAATTCGATAGATTGTCCATCTGACTGGACATTGTGATCTGAATCCTTCATCCACTTAGATTTTTTTGAGTGAATTGCTAGGCTGACTTTTTTCCATTGGCATTGATTTTTATTCTGGAATCCCTATAGTGTTCCAGAACCCAATGTAATCAGTAGAATGTCATCTATAAACAGTGGTAGCTGAAATACTTTATCAGCTTTATCAAGATACATCAATAAAATCATAGGTTTGGATTGATAGTTTGACAGATGGATAGAGACTTACATACATATATGCATACATGTATGTCTGCCTACATGCATAGATACATATATAGATAGATAGATAATGTATTGACTGTACTTTACTCAAAAGGTGGCTCATTGTATTGATCAGGATGGTTGACTATAAAAAGTTCAATTTACTACTTCTTTGAACTCAGGCCAGTTGCTTAACCTCTCTAGTCTTTAGTTCCTCATTCTATATGTCTGATTACATGACCTCTAAAATCCCTTCCCACTCTAAAAGTCTATGATTCAATGACATGATATGAGGCCTTTGCTCACAGATCTTTTGCTTACAAAATGTATCAACTTCCTTTCAGAATTTGGGAGGAAAAAAGTACCATCAATGTTACTTTTAATGCCTAAATTGATATGTGAAAAATGGAACTGGTAAGGATTAAAGCAAAAACAAAATAGAAAAAATAAAATAGGCAATAACCATCTTCAATGAACTTTTAATGGGGCCTCTCATGCCTCTAAAGAAGGTGACACCTGTTTTGAAGGAACACTCTTTATTTCTGCAGTAGAAAACAGCAGGGCCCTTCCCTTGCTTGCTTTGAGCTACTCCCCTTGTTCTAAGTATAACACTTTTTTGCAGCTTAAACCTTTAATTAACCAGAGATGCCATCAAGAAAAGTTTGCCAAGGAGGAGGATGCCTGGTTTAATTAAAAAGATCTTTAATAGTTATTACAGAAATCAATTTGGAATTCAGGCCTGAAAGCAATGAAGAGGGGAAAAAATCACCCAGAGGAACTTTCCCATTTCCCTGGGTAATGATTTTAGCCCTATTAGCCCCTGGGCTTTGAAAGATCTTGTGTAGTTGTGTGAAGAATGGAAACTGAAGGCTGTCACTCATCGCTTCTGAATCTTAATGTCACACCAGGCTCTGCAGGTCTTGCCTATAAAATGAGAGGGCTAAACCTCTTGGAATGGAGTTACACTGACATTAGAAAGAAATAGGAAACCTTTGTAAATTGAAAGTCTCCCAACTCATAAGTATAAGCTATTTTTTTTCAAAGAGATGCGTTATTTCTCCTTAGGGATTTGTGCTTCGACTGTTCATCAGGCTTCTTCCCATTACTGTTAAAACCCACCTTCTTCAGAACAGGCCAGAGAATGGGATTTGGCTCTTTTGAGCAAAAGAGGAATGCTACTTTTACTTTTCTCTAGAAAAGGGTAACACAAAAGGAGAAATAGTTGGAGATGATCAAAATAAGGGTATGAGTGTGGGGGAAAAAGCTTAAAAGGAAAAGGCTTTTGTATATAAAAGTAAAAGAACCTGCCCACAGGGCAATATCATTTACATCACTCTATGATTCAGCACTGTTCAGTTCAAATGCTACAAATACTTTTCAAATAATCTATTTTAATTAATATTTGTCTAGCACTTTGGAAATGAAAAGAAAAAAAAAAACACATGAGAGAGGCAAAAGCTTGGCGACCCGACTGACTTTCCTTTTGTAATCTAACCATTTAATATTTAGGCATCTTATTTACCTGTCATAATGATGTTCAGAGATGTACAGAAGCTCAGTGGATAGGAAAGAAGACTTGGATTCAAGTCTTCCTCTGGAATACACAACTGGCGTGACCCAGGGCAAGTCACCTAATTTCTTAGCTCTCTGAGCAGCCCTTTAAGACTCTGTTAGAAGTGAACTACCCATTAGCATTAGGTGGTGATAGTTTCAATGTAAGGAGTTCTCTATACCTATGAAATCACAAGTCTGGACCTCCCCTTGTCCCGCAAAAATGCTTCTCAAGAGAGGGAGGAGATGGGGAAGGAATAATAAGCATAAGAAATAAGCATGTATTAAGCACCAACTATGCTCCAGGTTGTAGGCTGCTAAGTGGCCCAGTCGACTCAGGAAGATCAGAGTTCAAATTTGGCCTCAGATACTTAGCTCTGTAACCCTGAGCAAGTCACTCAACTCTGTTTGCTTTAGTTTCCTCATCTGTAAAATGACCAGGAGAAGAAAATGGCAAACCACTCTAGTATCTTTGCCAAGATAACCCCATGGAAAATATTGGAGTAATATGGTCTATGGGGTCTTGAAAAGTTGGACACAACTGAAGAACTGAAGAATAACAACAAAGTGCCAGGCATTGTGCTATGTGCTTTACAAATATTTCATTTGATCCTCAGGACAACCCTCGGATGTAGGTGATATTATTATCCTCATTTTACATCTGAGGAAAGTGAGGCAGAGGTTCAGTGACTTTCCAAGGGTCACATAACTACTAAGTGTCTAAGGTTGGATTTGAACTCAGGTCTTCCTGACCTAAGGTCTACTGCTTTAGCTACTGTGCTATCAACAGAAAAGGAATGAAAGATTAATCTACATACTTGAAAATTAGATCACCACCTTGCTTATTCCATTAATAAATACTGAGTTCATGTTATGTGCAAGGCACTATCCTAGTTGCTAGGAAATACAAAGAAGATTCAGGCATCTCTGCTGTCCTCATGGTGCCTACAATCTGGGAGAGGTGATAGGACATATATGAACATATCTAATATAAGGTAAACTAAGTTGCAATGAGAAGTACCAGGTATTACTTATTTCAGAGAAGTTAAACATTATTTATATTTGAGAAACATCGGAAAAACTTGAGGGAGAAGGCAGTGTGCTATAAAGGAAAGACCAGTGATATCTGAGTTCAACTCCTACTGCCAAAGCTTGTGACCTCTGTGACCCCAGGCATGTCGGTTAGTTAGTCCATGTTGGTTAGTTCATATGGAAAAGGATGGGGTTGAATTAGCTGGCTTCTGAGGTCCTTTCCAAGTCTCTCTCTAGGACCCCAGGATCCATATGAACTAGATGGTAAAAGATAGGTAAGAATTAGACAGGTGAAGGAAAGGTATGGTTATGGGAGGGAAGGCATTCTAGTTGGTGGGATCACCATGACCAAAGTATGGAGACAGAGACAGAAATACAGAAATCCATAACATATGTTTAGGAAGCGGCAGGAGATCTAATTGCACCAAAACTTGGGATGTGTGAAGGGCAGTTGTAGTTGTTGTACTTGTTTCAGTAGTTGTCTGACTCACCATGACCCCATTTGATTTTTTTTTTTTTGGCAGGGCTATGAGGGTTAAGTGACTTGCCCAGGGTCACACAGCTAGTAACTGTCAAGTGCCTGAGGCCAGATTTGAACTCAGGTCCTCCTAAATCCAGGGCCAGTATTTTATCCACTGTGCCACCTAGCTGCCCCTGGGGTTTTCTCAGCAAAGATACCAGAGCGGTTTGCCACCTCCTCCAGCTCATTTGAAAGATGGGGACACCGAGGGAAACAGGATTAAGTGACTTACCCAGGGTCACACAGGCAAGTGCCTGAGGCCAGATTTGAACTCTGTGGGATGAGTCTTCCTGACTCTAGGCCTGCCACTCTATGCACTATGGCGCCACCTAGAGGCCCTGAAGGGCAGTAGTAGGAGCAGTAAATTGGGGCAATATTGTCAGGGGCTTTGAATGGCAAGAGAAAAAGTTTTAGAATTCAGAGGAGGCATATTTGAAGGGCAGACATATGAAGGCCATGTAGGACAACCCCACCCTTTTACCACTGAGGAAAATGAGGACTAGACCAGGTTACGTGGCTTGCTCCAAATCACTCAGCCTGGAAGTGAGAGACAGAATTTAAAGCCAGGTACAGACTCCAAATCTATCCCTTTCCCCACTGTACCACACCGCTACTTATACATGCTATCTCCCCGGAATATCTTTGAGGCAGAGAATGTGTCTTGTTTGTTTTTAAAAGACCTCCCACATCATCAGGCACATAAGTAGCTTCCCAAGGAGGTGAATCCAAGGGTCCTGTTCTGGATTCCACATTCTAGGGAGAACCTTGACAGCTGGAGAATGATAGGATAATATCCCTAGAACTGAAGGGAATTCTGGGGCCATCTAGTCTGTCTTGCTCATTTTTCAGATGAGAAAGCTAAGCTAAAGAGAGATAAATGTATCCAAGGTCACATGGGTAGTAAAGTTCAAAGGCAGAATTTGAACTCAGGCCCTCTGACTGCAGAGCTAGTACTTTTCCACTGTATCATGTTGAGGCTAGATTATAACTTAGCCATTTTTGTAAATAGCTTTAGAAATCACCCTTCCCCAACTCATCTAGGATAAGATATTATCCTGTGCAAGCAGGAAATAGTTTATTCCTTTGACTACAACATTATCACCAGGGCTGCATGTGGGTTTGTTTAGTCATTTTTCAATAATTTCTGACTCTTCCTGACCCCTTTTGGGGTTTTCTTGGCAAAGATACTGGAGTGGTTTGCCAGATTATTTTACAGATGAGGAAACTGAGGCAAATAGGATTAAGTGATTTACTCAGGATCACTCTGTTGTATCTGAGGTCAGATTTGAACCCAAGTCTTCCTGAATTCAAGACCAGCACTCTGTCCACCATGCTACAAAGCTGCATGTGAGTAGGGGAAATTTTAATGGTATTTATGAAAATGCTTTAATCTTCCGTCCCCCCTGTTAATACTTATCTTTAAAAAGAATACAGTAGGAGAACTGGTACAGGTCTGGGTTTGACACACTTCTTAATAAGTACTAAGGAAAAGTGAGAATCAAAGCCAGGGAAGCTCCACAGACTCAAAACTATACAGGACCTGAGAGGGCATTTAGTCCAGCTCCCTCCTTTTACACATGAGGAAACTGAAGCCAAAGAAGCTTAAGTGACTTACCTAAGGTCACACAGGCAGTAAAACATCTGAGGCAGGATTGATTCCAGGTCCCCTAACTCCAGAGAAGACCAGCCTTCCCACTGTATCACATTGTCTCCAGGTGTTATGCTAATATATCGTTTAAAACTTTGGGATCTGGTTGTCGCAGGCTACCTATGACAGCCACCCTGAAACTCTTTTGTCGGAACCACCCCAGAATAAAGAAAGGAAGCTATTGAGGCTGACTGCTACCCCTTTGACTTCAAGAAAGTCCTCCCTGTGGCTGGCTGGCTGGCCAGACCTTGTTTTTTCTCTCTCTTTTACTCTGGAAATCAGTTCTGCTGCTGTCAGTGGTAGCTGCTCCTTTAAGCCCAGAAAGGGGGGGGAGGTAGTGGTGTGTATTGCGGTAGGAGCGGGAAGGAATGTCGACTTTTTTATGCCACAGTTAATGAAATTTCATTATGTTGGCACAAAGGACACTTCTCTATTTGTGGGAGACCCAATAAGTACGGATGGAAGAAGACACCACACACACACACACACACACACACACACACACACACACACACACGCTGCCTGAAGTCATGCAGTGGTCAAAGAAAAGAGGAACACGGGGGAAATCTGATTAGAAAGGAACAAAAGCTGCAGATCGTGCAGGAAACTGTCAAAAATCCACCATCCGCCATATGCATCGGACTTCCCAGCTTTCTGCCAGCCTCAGCACACATTCACTCCATATGTTGCTTTACACAGCTTTCACTGGCTTTAATGGGTGCAGTTCTATAGTTTTATACTAACGTAAATGAGTCACATCTGCTCCAATACCCAGTGCGCTCCTAAATGTCTTAGGCTGTAAGCAGAGAGCAGCCCTCTTGGAGCTTGCCAATGGGATCCTTGGAAAGTTACAAGCCAGGGAGAGGGTAACAATGATGGCAGGGTGCACCAGGGTGATCCTTCCACAGTCCCTCATTTTCTCTGGTCTCCATCTGATTGAATCACTCCCTAGAAGCTGCTCCACCCCGTATTAGCCTGGATTAAAAGAAAATGACTCGGTACTGATCACCCAGTAAGAGCTAGTACCCATCAAGGATCAACTGGGATCTGGACTGCTGAAGGTCCTAAGCACTTGACCAAGATATTCAGGCTAAACCCTGAGAGGAATCTGGTGGGGACAGGGTGCCAATCAAGCCGTTCATCAACTTGGCTTGTGATTTTAAAGCCTTTCTCTCTCCTCTACTTCCTATCACCATGTTCCCATTCTAATGCAAGATCATAGGATCTTAGATGTAGAGATGGAAAGGGTCTTAAAGACCAGTTAGTCCAATACCTTAATTTTAGTTGGGATTTTTTTATGGGGCAATGAGGGTTAAGTGACTTGCCCAGGGTCACACAGCTAGTGTCAAGTGTCTGAGGCCAGACTTTAACTCAGGTCCTCCTGAATCCAGGGCTGGTGCTTTATCCACTGCGTCACCTAGCTGCCCCCAATACCTTAATTTTAAAGATGAGAAAACTGAAGTCCGGGAAGTCTTGACCAAATACACACAGGTAAGTATCAGAAGCACTAACATTTGAACCTAGGTTCGTTGAGCCTTGGGAAGTTAGGTGGCATCATAGTGCACAGGAAGACTCATCTTGAGTTTAAATCTGACCTCAGACACTTAGTAGCTCTGTGACCCTGGGCAAGTCACATTAGCCTGTTTGCCTCAGGTTCCCCATTTGTTAAATGATCTGGAGAAGGAAATGGCAAACCATTCCAGTGTCTTTGCCAAGAAAATCTGAAATGGGATCACAAAGAGTGGACACAACTGAACAAACCTCTGAGAGATAACGTGCCACTGTGGAAAAAGCAATAGATTTGTGTGTTATGGGATCAGGGTTCAAAACTCTACCGCTTCCAGTTTCTATCTATATGATCCCGGGCAAACCACTGCCCTTTCCTTGGCCTCAGTTATCTCATCTGTAACACAAGAGGGTTGGGAGAGAAGGCTTCCCGAGATCCCTTTCAGCTCTGACTCCAGAGCCAATGTTCTTTTCACTACACCAGGCACTGCTGGATTGACAGAACTGGATAAAAATCCATTTTGTAAGATTAGGTGATTATACACGAGTGTAACTACTTTCCTTTGGGAATTTCAGTCAGCTAAAGAAATCTTCTCTGCTTTGGTTAATGACAAAAGTGCATCAGACCAGGGATCAGGCCCCCAGGATGGTGTCCTGGTTCTATCTCTCCCCTCAGCTTGTCTGTAGTCTTCTCCCTGATCCAACCCCCTGGTGGTTTGCTTCCCCCAGCTGTCAACCGGCCAGGATGACACATCCCAACCACCTCAGTATGCAGTCTTGTGAGTTGTACCATCTAAAAAAGCTTGTTGGTAGTGTTGTATAACTGTCTGCCATCTGTTACAAAGGAGCCTCTTCATAAAACATTGTGCAGCTGACTGTGTAACATTGCTATTCTGCAGCTCTAGGGGTTGATTGCATTTCAGTCCGACAGTCCCTGGGGTGGGGGTGATGGAAGGGATATTGTGTTAGGTCTATCCAACTATAAAGTACTTGGCAGTACTGAGGGAGGGATGATGCTATCTGAACGGAGGATACCACTGAGACAACAAATAGAAAACACATTAAAGACATGCCCTTCTTCCTCCTTAATTAGTGCCTCAGCCCCTTCTCTGGGCTATGATGAATATGGGACAGCCCTGGTCTAAGAGGATGTCTTTTTCCTTTTTTCTCCCGGGGAGGCAATTGAGGTTAAGTGACTTGCCCAAGGTCACCCAGCTAGTAAGTGTCTGGGCTGGTATTTGAACTCAGGTTCTCCTGACTCCAGGGCCAGTGCTCTATTCATTGTGACACCTAGCTGCCCCTGTCTTTTTTATAATAGCGGGTCTCACAATCTTCCAGACAAATCATAAGCAATGAAGTTTGCCATTGATGGATTCAGTCAAGAGATAGATTTCATCTGTGTGACCTTGGGCAAGTCATAACCTCTCTGGGACTCAGTATCTTCCTCTGCAAAGCATAAAAAGATGGGGTTTAGAGTAGATTTACTCTAAAATTCATTCTAGATATGTGTGATTTTCTGATCTTTGAATAGGGTGACTGCAGGTCCTCTAGAATAAAGGTGTTGCTCACAGTCTCTTAGACTTCTAGTTCAAAACCATCTTTGGCTGTTAGATAAGGAAGATTTTTATCTAGAGCTGCTAGTCCAGCAACATGTGTGAGCACTGGAACAAATTTGGAGGCTTGAAAATCCCAAAGCCCAGAGAGTTTGTTACTTGCTGAAGATCACAGCAACTTACTAGCAGTACTGGAACAGGAAGTTAGGTTTCCTGCCTCAGGGTCCAGAGCTCCCCCCATTATGTCATGATGCTTCTTATACTGGACAGTTTTCTGAGAGCCTGAGGCAAAGAGAAACTGCTTTCCTCTGCCTTTTGAAGGTCATTCCCTTCAAGTCATATCCAATGTTAACTTTGGCAGCTTTGGCCCCACCCAAATGAGGCAGTTGGTGGTGCATTTGGACTTGGAGCCAGGAAGACAAGTTTAAATGTAGCCTCAGATACTTAACTAGCTGGATGACCTTGGGCAAGTAACTTAGCCTCTGTTTGCCTCAGTTTCCTCAACTGTAAATTGGGGATAATGATATCATCTACTTCCCAGGGTTGTTATGAGGATCAAATGAGATAATTATAAAAAGTGCTTAGCACAGTGTTTGGCACATTGTAGATACTATATATTTCCCTATTCCCTCCCTCCCCAAATGCCTTAAGGACAGTTTGGCCTAAGATGTTTGGGAGAAGGTCATCAATGATCTGGTTTAAAATTGGGGAATTCTGCCATTGCTCTTTCACAGAAATTGTTTGAATGGAGAGGATAATCAGATCTCTTTGCAGAACAGAAGCAACCAATCCCCAAGTATTTATTAAGCACTTATATTTACCAGGCACTGTGCTAATTGCTAGGAATACACATAAAAAACAAAAACAGTCTCTTACCTCAAGGAGTTGATTATTCTTACGGGTGAGACAGCATGTATAGAAATAATCACATATGAGATACATACAAAATAAACAGAAGGTAATTTTAGATGGGAAAACACAATGGGCAGGGAGGAGGTGTCGGGGATGCACCTGTAAAGGCCTCCAACAAAAGATGGAATTTGAGCTTTTTTTTAAAGACTGAATCTCCCCATTTTTTCCATGCTGGAAGGAGAGTGGCTACTCATGGGCCTGATAATGCAACTGATACTTTTTAAGAGGTGTGACCTGCTCAGTTCTTATCACCTTTCCCCATGGAGGGAAGGAAGAAATCTCACTTCAGGGATGCCTCTATGCAGCTGGAGTCAAAGTTGGCTCTTGTGGGTCCCTGACTCATGCTGGAAGTGTCCTGGGAACCCACCTGGGGAACTCCTGGCATAGGCAAGAGCCAGAGTGGCCTCCGGGAGTGGCTCTCCCTTTTGACGCAAGTGTTTTTAAAATTGTTTCCCCCCTCATATTGATGCAGGTTTTTTTTTTTTGTTTGTTTGTTTGCTTAGCCATTTTCCAGTTGTCTGATTCATCATGACCCCTTTTGGGGTTTTCTTGGCAAAGATACTGGAGTGGTTTGCCATATCCTCCTCCAGTTCATTTTACAGATGAGAAAATTGAGGCAAATGGGGTTAACAGACTTGTCCAGGATCGCACAGGTAGTAAGTGTCTAAGGTCAGATTTGAACTCAGGTATTCCTGACTCCAGGTCCAGAACTCCATCCATTGTGACTCCTAGGTTCCCTATTATTGCAGGACTTAGTGCTTAAGTAACTGCGTGCAGCTTAGAACTCTAGAGGTCAAGAGATCTGCTAGCCTCAGCCTCCCTGGTTGCTGAAATTATAGGCAAGCACACCAGATTTTGAACTAAGAAAGTCTAAGGAAATTAGGGAAGCTGAGAGGCAGAGGGGGAGAGAAGAGAGAGAGGAAGAGAGAGGCGGGGAGGGAGGGAGGGAGGGAGAGAGAGAGAGAGAGAGAGAGAGAGAGAGAGAGAGAGAGAGAGAGAGAGAGAGAGAGAGAGAGAGAGAGAGATTGCACAGGAGAGCACAAGAGAGCAAGAGAGTACGAGAGTGTATCCAGAGCAAATGTAGTGAGTCAGGATAAAATATAAGAAAGAATAAATAGGATGCTATTGCTGGGCCATAAAATGTGTAGAGCCGAGTGAAGTATAAATAGCCTGGGAAGGAAGGAAGGAAGGAAGGAAGGAAGGAAGGAAGGAAGGAAGGAAGGAAGGAAGCAAGGAAGGAAGCAAGGAAGCAAGGAAGGAAGCAAGGAAGGAAGCAAGGAAGGAAGCAAGGAAGGAAGGAAGGAAGGAAGGAAGGAAGGAAGGAAGGAAGGAAGGAAGGAAGGAAGGAAGGAAGGAAGGAAGGAAGGAAAAGGTTAGGTATGCCCAACAACAGAGAAGACTTGATAGATGACCCAGGAGATAATAGGGAGACAAGGGAAGTTTTTGAATGGAAGTGGTGGTCCTGGTGTTGGTGACACAATGAAACCTACACTTTGGGAAAATTGTTTCAGCCACAGTGTGAAGAATGGATTGGAGTGGGGGGAAGCTTGAAGCAGGGAGGCCAATTAAAAGGCTATTAAAATGGTCTAGGCAAGAGATGATGAAGTCTGAATTAGGGTGGTGGTTATTCAAGTGGAGGCAAGTGGTGGTAGAGATGTTATGAAGACAGAAACAGAAAGATTTGGCAACTGATTGGATACACAGGGCAAGTGAGAGAAAGGAGTCCAGAATGACAGGGAAATTGTGATTCTGGGTAATTGGGTGACCTGGAGAGTAAGAGGGAAGTTCAGAAGATGGGTGGGTTTGGGGGAAAAGATAATGAGTTATGTTTTGGACATGTTGAGTTTAAGATGCCTCTGGGACAGCCAGGTTGAAATGTCCAAGAGGCAGTTGGTGATGTTGGACTGGATGGAGATGAGGAGAGACTACAGCTAGATATAGAGATCTGAGAATCATCTACATATGGAGGATTATTAAATGCATTGAGGGCTGATGAGATCATCAAGTGACATAGAATAAAGAGAAGAGGGCTCCAGATAAAACCTTGAAAGATACTTAATGGATGAAGATCTATCAAAAACTGGCAACTAGGTGGCATAGTAGATTCAAAGGACCTTATCTCAACCCTGTACAAGTCACTTAACCTCATTCAGACTCAGTTTCACCAGCAGTTAACTGGGGATATTAATAGTGTCCAAGACACACAGTTGTGAGGACCAAAAAAGATAGGGCTTGTAAAGTGCTTTGCAGATCTTAAAGAACTATATACATGTTAATTACTGTTGTTCTTATTATCATTATAAGAAGCAGTCAGACACTTAGGAGAGCCAAATGAGAGCAGTATCAGGAAATCCCAGAGAGGAGAGGGAAGTTAACAGTGACAAAAGCTGCTAAAAGGTCAAGAAGGATGAGGATTAAGAAAAGGCCATTAGACTAGGCAATTAAGACAGCATCTTCTACCTGCTCTCATATCCCACATGGAAATGGAAGTGAGATGAGCCCTGTTAATGACTAACCAGCAGAGGGTTGTTGGACTGATGGCCACACTTTCCTTTGCCCCAGGGCCACATTCTAAGAACTCGCTGAAAAGTCAGCAGGTGGAGCTGGATTACTGTGCCTGAGACCCCAGTCTTGAAAAAAAAAAAAAAAAAGAAAAGAAAAGAAACTCTAAAACATTAAGCGACAATGGGGGGGGGGGGACTTGAGCGATACGGTGTTATAAGCTTAAAAAATTAAATATAAACCAGCTCTTTTGCAGAAATATTTCATTGCACCTGCGGACAGGAAGGAAAAAGGTTGTGTCCCCGGGCCCAGGAAGAGGCACAGAGATCTCACCTTAGGGGTGCCTCCAAAGTTGGCCCCTGAGCTCCGCGACCCTGGCGCGTGCTGGGAGTGCCCCGGGGCACCACTGGGGAAGCTTCTCACTGTGAGCCAGAGCAGCCGCCAGTAGTGTCTCTTCCTTCTGACCCCAGTGGGTTTTTTCAACGGTTGGATGCAGCAGGGGCTGGTGGGCGCTAGGGGGTGCTCCACCCCCCCCCCCCCAACAAATAGGGCTTCACAGGGAAGCACTCTTCTCTGGCGGGGGCTGGGGGAGTAGTGACAATTAAAATAGCGCAGTCCAAAACGGGTCCGGCGGGCGGCGGTATCGCCCGCTCTCTCTGCTTCCCTCTCCCTCTCCCCGGGGGTCACTCTGTCCCTCCCTCCCTCTCCTCCTTCCTCCTCCTCCTCCTCCTCCTCCTCCTCCTCCTCCTGGGGAGTCAGGCACTGGCTGCGATTGCTCCCTCTCTGCAGCTCGTGTCAGTTTCCCTCTCCTGCCGCTGAAGCAGCAGTACCAGTAGCAGCGGCAGCGGCGGCAGCAACAGCAGCAGCAGCGGCGGCAGCAGCAGCAGCAGAGGAGGCAGAGGCGGCGGGAGAGACGTCTACAGCAGCTGCAGCCCCAGCTCTTCGGGCTCCCGGGCTCCCGGGCTCCCGGGCTCCCGGGCTCCCGGGCTCAGAGCGCGCAGCCCTCCCGCTCCGGTGCCCTCAGCGTCCCCTGCGCCTGTCCTAGAGCGCCCCGGGATAAGCGGCACAAAAGCGCGCCCGGACTCCCCCTAGCCGCGAGCGGGGGGCCCCTGCCGAAATCGCTCCCCACTGGGCTGCGGACCCCGGCCGCCCGGGGGCATCCTCTGGTGGGGAAGCGGGGCGGGACCATGAGGAGGCTGAACCGCCGCCTGGCGCTCACCCTCTTCGGGGTGCTCTGGATCGCGGCGCTGCTGCTCCTATGGGGCGTCCAGAGGAAGTTGGAGGTGGTGCCCGGACCCGAAGGGCAGACCCCCAAGGTAGGCAACTGGAGAGGTCTGGTAGTGGGGAGCTGTGGGCTCATTGCTGACCTGGTAGCTGTGGGCAGCGGGCATTGGTAGGGTGGTCTCGGTTTGTGGGCTTTGGGGGGACTGAGCTTGCTGGCAAAGTTGCTGGACTCGGCTGCAACTGTTAGATGTTTCCGGATTTTAAATAGCCCAAGGGAATCTTCAGACGTGTATATGTGTGTGTGTGTGTGTGTTGGGGGGGATGGGTCCGTGAGTGTGTTACGTGGACCTGGGCAAAGTGTGGTCACAACTTCTGCAGTCGCGCATCCCCGGGGCACTGTCGGGGATTGAGGAAGAGGGGTGAAAGGGCAGCCCCGGGAAGCCGGCCCCAGACCTGTGTGGTGTGGCTAAGCCTTGACTAATTGGGTCGCCTATTAACCTCAGATTCAATCTTCACTGGCAGTTAAACTGTCCGGGTGAAGAGGCTTCGGGATGCTCTCCCATCCTGCTAAACAACTCTCAGAATCCGTGCTTGGAAGGTGCCCGAATTGGGAGCCTAAAAGAGAGGGAGGGGGGGAGAGGAGGCAGAACCCCTACTGTGATAGCTGCTCTGCTCTCTTTTTCCTCTGCTTTGTCACTCCCTTCCTAAAATCGGCTTCAGGACCCCTGCAGCTGCTAGACTCCAAAGTGGAATATGCGTGCCTGCTCTATACTCCACCAAATACCAACTACAAATAGAGATTGGCTTGTCTTGTTAGGGAGTTGGGAAAATCTCAATGCAGGTGGCTCTTCCGCCTCAAGTCCCTTCAGTTCACCTGACAGGAGCCAGGCTCCCCCGCTCCGCTCCACCCCTCCCCGCGTCTCTCCTCCAGTCTACAGAATCACTGTCCTGCTTCCTCCCAGTCACTTTTGTCACTTCTCAGAAGGGGATGGAGGATAAGGATGAGTTCCTTTGGGGAGGGAATATTGAGGCCAGCCAGCCAACATCATGTTTTAAACTATCTTTTGTACTCAGAGCAGTCTAGTGGGTGCTTTGGGGAGATAATAAACAAATAAATAGAAGTGTGTGTGTGTGTGTGTGTGTGTGTGTGTGTGTGCGCAGCAGTCCTATTAGAATCAGACAGAACTTTCAATCTAATAAGGCAGGCAGGAGAAACACATGGAGAAAGGATTTGAGCCTAGGGAGTTGACAAGGGCTACCCCTCGCATCTAAAATCCAACCTCAGCTCCGTCCCCCTTCCCCCTTCTCCACAAAATAATTTTTTATCACTTAGATGCTGTTGCTACGCATAGATCAGTAGAGTTTTTCTCCATTTCCCCTGGTTGTTCTCTTGCTCCTTGTAATGTAGTTAATGATGCCTGCAGGGACCTGAACTTTCTCTGGTTTGCTTTGTACCTCATTACCTTAAGCTTGCATGTAATGAGTCGCCCCCCCCCCCCCACTCCTTATTTTTCCTGTTTTACAACTCATGGGTCTCTCTGTCTCTGTCTCTTTCTTTCTCTCTCCTCTCCCTCTCTTCTCCCTCTCTTCCTCTCCTCTTCTTTCTCTCTCTCCCTCTTTTTCCCCCTTTAAATTTTGACCACCCCTGTGCTTTTCTGTCATTTCTTACTTTCTTTTGTTCTTCTTTCTTCCTCATTCTTTTCTCCCTCTTTCCTTCTTGTCTCCTCAGATCGCTTCCCAACTAGAGGGATTGTTCTTGTCTTCTCTCATGTCTGCTTTATCCTCCTTTTTTTAACTACCCATTTTGACATCTCTCACAGTGTTCCCGTCTTAAATTTTTTCCTCACTTTTTATTAAATTCTCCCCCTCCCCATCTCTTCTCCCTTTCTTATATGTGTGAATGACTGTGACCTTGGACAAATCACTTCACCTCTCGAGGCCTACTTTCCTTATCTCTTAAATGAGGAGGCTGGACAGAATGATCTCCGAGTCTCCTCTAGCTCTTAAGACTCTATGGCTGTGTCCTGTGAGTCTTTGTAAGAGTCTGTGTCTGGGAGGTGACAGTATGTTTGTGCATATATGTGTGACTGTGGCCCTTTTGATGAGACTGGAGCAGTTGAATTCACATGACTGGTCTGTACAGTTAGGCTACACAGTGGGGGGGGGCAAATACCAGTTGGATAGTACTCATGATTTTAAGGGGATAACCTTGTTAATCAGACCCACTGAAGCATTCTGATTCCAGGCCACTTGTTTGTCCTTTTGCAATCCCTGCCTGGAGAGAAGAGGATGAGGACATGCAGGTGTTTGTGATGGAGAGAAGCTATAGGAAGGGGTTTAAGGCTCTGGGCTTTCCTAAATTTAAATGCCTGGCTTAAGTTGCACTCTAACTCCTCAGGCAGCTTGAGCATCTCCTTTGGAAGAGGACTTTTACAGCAGTGATTTGGTCCCAACTTCCCCTGAGCTCATTCCCCAGATTTTCCTGGCCTGGTTCTGATGGCTCACTCAGCCAGCTGTTTTCAGTAATGGGCAGTGGATTGGCACCAGACTACCCCATGACTTAGCAAAAATCAGTTTCCCTCTCTCAACTTCAGTTTTTTCATTTGTAAAATGGGAGTGGGGTGTGGACTAAAAAGTTGATGCCAATTTAAAACTTTCATGAATCTGAAACAGTGAGCTGATTGTAGGAGAGAGAAATGTAGGTGGGGGGGAGGTTGATGGAAGGAGGAGGGGAGGTCTGTTGTCCTCCAAGGTGTGGCAGGGGAGCCAAGAGAGGCCTTCCCTCAAAGGAGACAAACTGCCTTAAAGGAAAAGAGAAGGCTTATTATCTGTGCCCCTTGGGAGAGAGACAGGTGAAGCTGTCAGGGACTGTTAGGTTTCAGGTACTAGGTTGTGGGATAGGGAAGAATTGAAAAGTGTAGGAGAAATCCTATAGGTATATTAATCATTGGCTCAGGAATAGTTTCCGATTGTCAGCTCAGAGATTGTTTCTTGACCATTGGGAGTCTTGTGTGCCTCAGATGGGAAAATTTGCTTATTAGAGAAAAATAGTATAGATTTTTGAATGAATTCAGGATTTTCATGCTGAGTGCTTATTCATAATTGGGGGGGAAAGTCTTATTTTGCACATGTAAAAACCTGAGGAGCTTTCTATTTTTCAATCCCCCCCCAAAGGATTCTGTTTATTTGTCAAAGCAGAAGGTAGGCAGCCCCTCATTACTGGCATAGGAGAGCTCTGGAAGGGATCCTTAGAAAACATATTGTCTAACCCTCTTATGTGACAGATGTGGAAACTGAGGTCTTTGAGGGTGAAATGATTTACACAAAAGACTATGCTGCTCAAGTAGAGTATGCCTGAGGGGTGTTGGGAGTCAGAGAACCTCACTTTGAACTTTGTTGATGGCACTTAACATTGCCTATGTGACCTTGACTCTAAGGTTTCCTTCCATCTCTAGGCCTGTGATTTTTGTAATAATGAGGCTTGATGTACTGGGTGGGAGATTGGACTGGTCAGCCTCCAAATCCAAGCCCTTTCCCTTCAAGGTTCTGAAATTCACTAAACTGCTTTCACTTTGAATACAGTTTGGTGCAAGGCCCGAGTTCTTTTCTTTGGAAGTGTTGTGTGCTTGCTCTCTTCACCTAACCTTTGGGAAGAAGGGGAACCTGAGTATAAATAAAACCTCTCCTTATTCCAAATCCAAGTGAGGTGTAGAGGATCAACAGCCTTTGTGATTTTTTAAAAGAAAGGTTTATTGGATTTATTTAATGTGCTATAAAAAGGCCAGGTAAAGGTTTTTAAAGTATGCTTTTATTCTGAATTGGTCTTTTGGTGTTTGTTTTCCCTCCTCTCCAACTCAACAAACCTCAGATTTCTAATTGAGGAGGGAGTATAATAGAGTCTGAGATGTTTTTGTAAACTTTATCTTAATGATCAACAAGCACTGTAGGACACCCCCCCCCCAAATAAAAGGAATCAGAGAATGTTTTACTCCTTCCCTACTTCCCCTACTTTGTATCATTTGTTTTCAATTTGGGTAACTTACAAAACATGAATTTAAAAATTCCTTTTTTCAACAAACTAAATTTACTTTGGAACTTAGTAAAAAGTAAAAAGAATTTTAACCTTGAGGGTAATTGAATTGTTTTTAAGGAAGCCAATGGGAATTTAAAGGCTTGGACTAAAATGATACAGGCCCTTGGAAATAAACTTAGGCTTTATTAAAATATGTAGCCAATACCATTAAAAAATCTCTCTATGCATGCAGCACTCATAGTACTAGTATTAAATTCTTGCATTTAGTAAGATAACTAACTTCTTTTCCCAGAATCCACACTTTCCTCTCTTATTATTCCTATTTTGTTGGTAAACTGAGTCTCAGAGAGCTCCAGCTAGCCAGCCTGGTATAGTAGTAGTGCTGAAGCAGTGACACCTAACCACCCTCTGTAATATAAACTTCCTCCTGTCATTCCTCTGGCTCAAGGGGTGGGGGCAGTGCCTGTGCAAAGATAGGGAGGTAGGAAATGGGAAACAGCAAGTCGTTTTGTTTGTCTTAAATACAAAGAAGATCTCAGGGAGAGGAATATGCTATATGCCTCAAAAGGTAGGCTGGATGTGATGGGCTTTAAATGCCACACAGGAGAGTTTGTAGTTTGTTCTAGAGGTAACAGAGAGCCACTGAAGCTTTTTGAGTGAGGGAGTGACCCAATCAGCCCCATGCTTTAAGAATATCTGCTTGGAAGCTGCATGGAAGATGGATTGGGAAAAAAAAGAGAATATGGGCAGAGAGACCAGTTTACAGGCTGTTTGTTACATAAGGGTTGGAAGTCTCGATTAGGTTGTGGTCTGTTTATCGAAAAGGAGACAGGTATGGGATGCTGGGACTGTAGAATCAGCAACTACCCGGAGATGGGAACTGAATGAGAATGAAGGTAGAGGGTGATTTCTAGGTTACAAATATGGGTGAATGGAAGGATTGGAGTGCCCTTCTCAGAAACAGCCCACTTGCCTTGCCTCTTTTCTGCCCAGAAAGATTCTGCTCATTTTTCAAGAATCAGCTAAAATGCTCACCTGTCCAGAGAAGGTATTGGGCTATACCCTTGCAAAGATCCATCCCAGATCTAAAGCCTGCAATCCCATGAAATCTTGCCACCAAACGGTGTGTTGTAGTGTTTGAGGAAGCAAACAATTTGGAGCTAGAGGAGCTGATTCTGAATCTTTGCTCTGCTAATTAATTCCTGTGTGATTTGGGGCAAGTGGTTTAGCCTCTTTGGGCTTCAGTTTCCTCGGATGTTAAAAAAATGTTTGTTGAATTGAATTGGACTGAGGGGGTTGGTCTAGATAACCTCTAAGGTCCTTTAGTACTCTCAATTCTATGGTCTGAAAAGTCCTTGAACAACTCAGGTCAAAGTGACTCCTAAATTCTTTTAAAATTGCACTTGCTATGTTGAGTCTTCCTGATTTCAAGTCTTCTGTGTCACCCTGATGCCCTTAATAATAAATAACAGGACAATGATGATGGTGGTGTTGACGAAGAGGAGCATTTTAAGTTCCACAAGCTCTTTACAAGGTATTATCTTGTTTGATCCTTACAAGGATCCTGTACATGGGGGTGTGCTACGGAGACATCCGTATTGGAGGATTCTGCTTTACTGCTGACCTCAGTTAAGATGCTAGCTCTGCCACTTAATTGCAGTTGTGGGGATAGGGAATGGGCTTGTGATTTCCTTGATCTAGGCAGCTTTGATAGTTGCTTGAAACACTGAGAAGTGACATGTACAGGGTCATACTTTCCTGGCTTGGAGCTCCAGCTCTCTCTATGCTATCATGCTGCCTTTCTCATTATTTTTATGGCCTTGAGCAAATCACTTAACTTTCTGGACCTCAGTTTTCTCATCCATAAAATGAGGGGGTTGCATTAGGTGGCATAGGAGGTCCTTTCTAGATCAAATGATCTGGTGTCCCCATTTTTTCAAATGAAGAAACTGAGGCTGTGGGAGATTGCTCTGAGTACATAGCTAGTAAATGTAAGAGGCAGGAAATATCCAGCCAACTTACTTTGAATACCAGGAACTAATTGCCTAAATGCCTCTCCTCCATCTAGCTTCCAAAAAGATTATTTTAGGTGAGTCTTACAGATTCCATTTATCCAGGAAAGAATTTTTAAACTGAATCCCTTTAGTTTGTATCTTTAACATTTTTGGTATACAAAATAAACCAACCAAACAAAATAATAAATCAGCCAGCCTCAGACACTTGACACTTACTAGCTGTGTGGCCCTGGGCAAGTCACTTAACCCTCACTGCCCCACAAAAATACAAAAAAACCCCAAACAAACATTTTTGGTCCTAATGTACAAAATCTTGGTATTATGTCATGGCCTTTTATTTTTCAGTGCCTTTTGAATTTTTATAAGAGATGATCAGAATTTGATGGTGCCCGACCTCCCATCCCAGCTCCTTCCCTGGGGGTTTCCATGACCCCTACCGCATCTTTTGTACATTTTGCTCCTGAGACACAATAGTGTACAGCTGCCACCTGTTTGGAAAAAATATCTGGATGAGTCCTACTTTCTCTTACAGCTAGTAGTTGTTTTTTCTCCCCTGCTTGGGATATTCATGAGCTTTTGTGATCCACCCCCAGTCCTTTGGTTTCCCCCTCTTCCACCTCCATAGAATTACAGAAATTTTTCAGGGTTTGGAGGGACCATAAGACCATACACCAAAGTAATCCTCACTATAAAAGACTTGACAATCAGTCATCCAGTGTCTGCTTGAAGACTTCCAAGGATGGATGAATATATAATCTCTTCAAGAAATTAATTCCACTTTGGGACAACCCTGGTAGTTAGGAAGTCTTTCACAATATCAATCCAAAATTTGCTTCTTTGCAGATTCCACCCATTGAACCTGGTTCTACTCTACAGATCCAAATAGAACTTATGAATTCTGACTCCACATGACAGCCTTTCACATACAGTGGAATGAATACCAGCTATAGAGTCAAAGGCTTTGTGTTCAGATTCTACCTCTTATACCTGCTATTTGACCTTGTGTAAGACACTTAAACTGGCTTTTCTCATCTATAAAAAAGAGGGGGTTGGATTAGTTGACCTCTGAGGTCCTATTCAGCTTTAGATCTCTGAAATACTTAAAGAAGGCCCTCATGTCTCTTATGAGTCTTCTCTTCTCCATGTTAAATATGTCCAGTTCCTTTAGCTGATCCAACATTACATGGATTCAGAGCTCTTTACTATTGTGTTTGCTGTCCTTTGGATGCTTTTCAGCTTATAAATATCCCTCAACTATGGCTCTCAGGTGTGTTGAGGGCAGAGCACAGAGGATGCTCTGCTTCTTTTAATGAAGCCCTTAATAGAAGTCTCTTATTACTTATTTATTTTTGGTGGGGCAATTGGGGTTAAGTGACTTGCCCAGGGCCACTCAGCTAGTAACTGTCTGAGGCCATTTTTGAACTCAGGTCCTCCTTACTCCAGGGCCTGTGCTCTATCCACCTAGCTGCCCCTAGAGTTCTCTTAATAAAGGTCACATTATCTTGCCTTGCCATACCCTTTCTCAGTTAGTGTACTGTTTCTCTAGCTTAGGGAACCCCAACCCTATATGCTGCAGCAAGACACCAAGGTCATCTTTATAGATTTTGGTGACCTAGATTTCATTTATTGCCCTGTCATTGAATTGTTCCATGGCCTTAGACAAGTTGCTTCTCTCTTCCTTGCTTCCTTTTGCTGTGAAATGGAGAGAAAAATACTAGCACCTGTCTCCTTCCTCTCTGGAAGAAATGTGTGTGTGTGTGTGTGTGTGTGTGTGTGTGTGTGTGTGTGTGTGGTGTAGTTTTGTTAAATGCTTGGACAGCTAGGTGGTACAGTGGATAGAGTATGCTGGACTTAGACCCTAAATAGATATGATTTCAAATCCTACCTCAGACACCAACTGCTTGTGTGACCCTGGGTGAATTGGTTACCATCTCTCAGTCTTAGTTTCTTCATCTATAAGATGGGAATAATAACATACCTACCTCCTGGGGTTGTTGTGAGCTCAAGGGCTTTTCAAACCTCAAACCACCATAGAAGTGTTAGCTATTATTATTGTATTATTCCAGAATGAAATTTCCTATGGATACATGACTATGCAGTAGGTACTCATCTCATCTTTATTTAGAAAATACTTTGCCAAAATTACTAAAGGAAACAAACAATGAATTTATCTCAGAGAGTCCTCCAATCTTGAACCAATGAGAAGAAACTCTTTGCATTATGAAGAAGAACATTCCCTGGGGAATTCAGCACAAAATACCTAAGATTTACTTGCCATGGAATTTCTGAAGGAGTGACCTGATGTGACCTTCTGGGACTCGGCCGTCTTTGTTGCTTTCAGCTGCTGTTTAGATCACAAGGCCCTCGCTAATGAACACTGGGAGCCTAATTGGGGAAAGAGAGAGGGTAATTTTATGTTGGGAGTCTTCCCAGGGAGTCCTCTCTGAGCCTCCTTCCTCTTCTCTCTAAGGTCCAGAGGCAGGTGCAAGGTTTGCTTGGAAAGGCCAAGAGGTAAGGCAGAGACAGAGCCTCCCAGTCTGCTATGCTGCTATCCTGGGAGGGTGGAAGGAGGAATGTTCACTTTCAGAGCTAAGCTGCTCAAGGTCAGCATTAATCTGCAATGAGGTTTGCCTCGTTGGTCACTGGAGATGAAGTGACAGCTCTGAATGCATGGGAGCTCCCTCGAAAAGGAGAAAATGCTTCGGAGAGATGCTCACTTACTCTGGGCATCTCTGAGTCTCACAGATGCTGAGCCCGCCCTGATCCTCGTCCTCCCAAATTATACCAGGGTCTGGAATGGGAAGCAATCAGACCCCACCACTTTTTGGTCTCTGTTGGTTTCTTGTACTCCTTGGTGCCATCTCACAGAGACAGGATTATGCACTTAAAAATAATTAAATTCCCCTCATATCACTTGTCTTACCACAATGACTAAAGAAATCTTTCAAGGGAACATGGGAAGGAAGAGGATCTCTCTAGTGTTCCTGCCACTGGGTTTGAATCCAGAGATGAAGGGGTGGGGAAAAATGCAGACTGAGCTGCCTTCCTTCTATTGATCCCCCTGTTCAAAACCCAATTTACATCTCATTCCCAGGCACTGGAAAAGTGGAAAATATCTATAGAGCTGTTGTATTCTTCACATCTTTCTATTCTCTCTCCAAAGAAGATAACTCTCAGCCCTTACTAAGGACTGGAAAACCAGCACTCCATTTTTCTTTTCTACTGGTTTGAGGTGCAGATTTATATAGCATCCCTTGTTCTTCTGTGAAAACGGCTATCATTCATTTTTTCCCCAGCCACAATGAGACTAGTCCAATCAATTTTTATGCCCCTATCAGTTGCAGCAGTGAACATGCAGGTATAATGGGATACAGTGGAAGCAAAATTCCTTGATGGCCATTGAAAAATTAATTGATCCCTGCATTTCGGTATTTTGTGGTCCATTGTTTTTAAGGCTATTTTGGGAAGATCCTGGCCACACAGCCCACAGACTAATTAAAGCCCCAAGATAATTGGTTATTAATAGGGAGCTGGCTGATAGCTACCAGCTGGATGCTGCTGGGGTCAGATAACTGAGCTTTGAGAACAAGCTCAGGAGCCCCGTTCTTCGAGGCTTCAGGGCTGTGAGGAGGTATCCACAATCAAAGAAATCCATCAAATGAACAAGATGGGGCTTTACCTGTGTGCTTGTTAACAATGTGTGTGTGCACACACACACTTATAACTGCATGTCAACATATGTACATATATATACATACCTCTATGCATATATGCAGTCTCTATGTAGTCTATATATAAACTTATAAATTTCAGTGGATAGAGAGCCAGTCTTGAAGTCAGGAGGACTCATCTTCCTGAGTTCAAATACAACTTTAGACACTTAATAGCTATGTGACAAGTCACTTAACCCTGTTTGCCTCGGTTTCCTCATCTGTAAAATGAGCTGGAAAAGGAAATGACAAATGACTCCAGTTTGGCAAGAAAATCCCCAAAATGAGGCCATGAAGAGTCAAACACAATTGAAACCACTGAACAACAAAACTTTATGTACACATATGCATACTCAAGTGCATGTATATGTGTACATATAAGCTCAGGGTGGTTTTTTTTAAATGTCTGAGGATTCCTAAAGGGTAAAGGAAAAGGTTGGTGGAGAAGAGAAGGCTTCAAAACAAACTTTGATGATTTTCTTTTCTTTTCTTTTTATTTTTTTGGTGAGGCAATTGGGGTTAAGTGACTTGCCCAGGGTCACACAGCTAGTAAGTATCAAGTGTCTGAGGCCGGATTTGAACTCTGGACCTCCTGAATCCAGGGCCAGTGCTCTATCCACTGTGCCACCTAGCTGCCCCTACTTTGATGGTTTTCTAACAAAAAACTGTGAAGAGTCACAGAGTTTTTTTTTTTTGAGGGGGTCACAGAGTTCTGCTATATCACTAAACTTTGCTTTGCTTGGAGCATGAAGCCCCTAACTGGCAAAACCATGCGTTATCACTGTGGCCTCCTCTAAATACAGGTGTGCCTTGATATAAACCAGAGGCTCTTAACCTGGGGTCTGTGAACTTCAAAAAAAAAATTTCCATAACTGTATTTCAATATAATTCATTTCCTTTGTGTATTCTATTTTATGCATTTAAAACTATACTTCTGATAAGGAGTCCATAAGCTTCACCAGATTGTATGGAAGGGGCCCATGACACATGCAAGGTTAAGAAACCCTTCATTAGAAGGACTTTGAGGCAGTGTGGCATTGGATTTGGTTTTGTGCAGAGGTTCTAATCCCACCTCTCTTACTTTGTATGTGGGTGACTGTTGGTAAGTCAGTTGAGCACTCCAGGATTCAGTTTCCTCCTTTGTAAAATGAAGAAGTTGGTCCAGATAACCTCTAAGATCCCTCCCAGTAGGCTGTAAAGTGGAGTCAGGCAGGGAAAGTCAAACCAGGCTTCTGTTACTCTGCATCACATTCTCCAACGAGGGGAAGAACCCCTCTCCAAGGGTATGAGACCATTTCTTTTTTCTGACAGACCAGGATTTAGGGTCCTGTGAGTAATATGACCTATTGCCTGTAATAAATGCCATTGTTGCATTTTCAGATAATGCAGAAAACTGTACAGTGGGGTAAGGAGAGCGTAAGCCACGTGGGATTGAAGTCAGCCACTGAGGGCTGCTCAGGCTGTTAGTACTTCTGATTTCCCTCAAGAGTAATCCTGCTCTCCAAACCTTCAGAAAACAACCTGATTTCTCTTGTTTTGGACAAGCTGCTGTGGTTGCAATTGCAGAGCCCAGGAATCTTCCTGAGAAATGAAAGAAATCTTTCCACCCTCCAACCTATCAGCCAAAGTTAGATTCCTGGGGACAGAGTCGGCACCGTTCCCAATGCCAGGTACAGAGAGAAGCAGACTGCATTTGTCAGAGCCCTGCACGAGGTCCACAGGACTTGACAGGGAGAAAATTAGGCTCTCCTGTCACTCACCAAGCTATTCCAGCTCAGAAGTCAACAAGATCAGGGAATTAAGACAGAAACCATTGATTTGAGTCCCTTTCTCTGATAAATGTGCTCCTTAAACAATCAGATGTAATTCCCTTCAATGAGGAAAAATGTCATCTGAGGGAACTTATCTAAGCCTCTATGAAATGTAAGGCAATTTAATGGCGAAAAGACTCCCTAGGAAAGTAATAGTCTTTTAGTACACACTTCACCTAGTCAGCAAGAGACTCAGTCTGTTAGGTTCTGTTTAGATTCATATAATAACAGGGAGCTAGATTTCCATTTTTGTTCAGCAGAAGGAATTTTAATTCCTTGAGTGCTTGAACACCAACCTATGAGGAAATAATATCGTCGCCTAAAAGGGATCCATGACCACTTCATTGGCTGTGTGACTGTGGGCACACAGTCAATTTAACCTCTCTGCTTCATTTTCATCATCTGCAAAACGGGCACAATAGTAAATGAATAATTTCCCTCTGAGGGCTGCTGCAAAGATCAAATGAGATAAGTTATATAAAGGCATTTGCCTATGTTAAAGTGCTATTTATTATAAATGTGTGCTGTTTTCATTATAGAAAGTTCATAGGAACATAGATTTAGAGGTTGAAGAGATTTTAGGAGTCATCTAGTCCAACTTCTTATTTTATGGGTGAAGAAACAGGTCTAGGGAGGTTACGTCATTCAGTCAGTAAACATTTATTAAGAGCCTACTATGTGGCAGACACTGTGCTATGGTCACCATTAGTAAGGGGCAGAACCAGAATTTGAACCCAGGTCTTCTGACTCTAAATCCAGTGTTCTTTCTACTTTCTATATCATTTTTAAAGACACAAATAAATTATAGGATGTCAGGGTCAGAAAGGACTATGGGAGCCATCTACTCTTTCAATTGTAAAAGGGGATAATAACAGCCCTTCCTTGGCAGGGTTATTATGAGGATCAAATAGGATGACATTTGTAGATGGCTTAGCACAGGACCTGGCACATAGTAGGTACTGTTTTAATACTTATTTCCTTCTCTTCTCTCCCTTTACTTCCTTTCTACTCTCGTGTTTAACAGATGAAGAATCTAAGCCTCAGAAATTTAAAGTTACTTTGATCCAACTAAGCTCCGACCAACATAGTTTGACTTCAAATTCTATGCTTTCCCTATTACACCATTCTGGCTCAGCTAACTGACTATATATCCTGTCCTAAGCATGATATTTTCCCTGTGGAGCTACCCTCTACCCTCCAAAGCAAACCTTCAGAAACCAGGCCTGGGAGGAGCTAAAATACTCAGCTCAGCACTCTTGGGGACCATGAAACCTCCATTGTTTTCTTCCCTGCTACCATGTTGGTGCCCTCCCACCCCCTCACCCAAAGCAAAACAAAACAAAATGAAAAAAACACAAAACTCATTTTCTGTCAACTGTAAGCAAAGCAACACCACTATTGTTCTGGGAAGGGTGTGTCTATTGGCTTTCCAGTTGTTCCACTTACCATGTTTGTGACTGGACCTTGAATCAAGAAAACCTGAGTTCAAATTCAGCTTCAGATATTTGCTAGCTGTCTGATCTTGGACAAATCACTTAATCTTTCTTAGTCTTAGTTTCTTCATCTGTAAAGTGGGTATAATAATAGCATTTTTCTCGCAGCATAGTTGGGAGGATAGAGTGAGATAATACTTGTAAAAGAGACTTGTGAACCTTAAATTTCTATGTAAATGTTATGATTGCTATTGTCATCAACATCACCACCACCATCATCACATTCCTGGACCATAACTCCCTTCTCTGGTTACTATTATTCCATATGGATTCTCTCCCTTATGTGAATGTAAGCCCTTTGAAGAGGAATGTCTCCTTTTGTATCTGTATTCTTCTTGGCACATACAATATGCTTTTCAGTCATCCAGTCACGTAGAAAAGATAATTTCTAGTGGGACATGTCTTGATGTCTTTCAGGTAACATGCTGCCGATTTAAGAGGGACTGGGAGAAACACAGTGGATGACTACAATGCAAAAGGCTGAAGTCAAGGATGGAAAGCTTCAGACATCACCCTTATTTGGGGATAGCCCTGTAACCAGCATAATAACACAAATTATAGGACTGTTTTTACTGAGGAGTTGAAAGCCGTCATATGCTGAGGAAATACTCAGCATGGAACAGTAATTATGGTTTAGTTGATGATAAAGGGTGCCTTGGATTGACTGTTAATTAGACTATTAAATGTAGTAACACAAAGACCAAATATCAGCTATTAACCATTTAAGCCTTCATTTACTATTGTTCCCTCCCTTTTTTTTTTTAAGTGGGGAGAGGGAGGCACTGGAAGTCAGGTGGAAAGACTGGCTACCCCTCAAACTCTCCTACAGGGGAAACAGGTACTGATTTTTCTCTTCCTTTGTTTGAAGATTTCCCATTTTGACAATCATGCTAAACCCATTTGACTGCTAAGTGATGGCTAAAGCAAGGACCTTCTCTCATCTCATTTTTCTCCCACTCCCCTAACATGGTTCTGACTTGGTTGAAGGCAGAGTAGCTCAATATTTTTTTTTAAAAGGCTGAGCCTCTGTCCAATATATCTAAATATCTTAAAGCAGGACCCTGGCCTCTACTCTTATCTCAAACAGGCAGACAAAGTATTTATAACTAGAATGTCTTTGAGAGCAGGAAATCAACACTGTCTGGTCTCAGAAGGCTTTACTGAGCTGAATGTTAGGATTAATAAGTCAAGAGCAGTCATTGGACCCTAGACTTTTGTCTTAGTGGGGCTGAATCCCTACTTTTTCAGATTTAGATGAGGAGAAGGAGTTTTGAACCTTTCAATTTTCTGAACTCATGTCTAGAGAAACTTTAGGTGCTTTGTGACTTAGGGTGGATATCTAAGATGGAGCTTCTAAAAGGAATGGTGTGTATCTTTCTAGTCTGCTGGGATCTACCTGGGAGGCACTGGGATGAAGGAATCATGCTATAGCAACAACTGGTAAGGTAGCAGGTTCCATTGGGATATCTTGTTAATGAAAATAATTCCTTTGGGCGCAATATATTTCAAAATATTCATAGAGGTATTCTTTGTGATAGCAAAAGACTAGAAACAAAATGGGTTCTCATCATTTGGGGAAAGACTGAAAAAACAAAAACCCAGCCATGTTGTTTGAAAGTAATGGAATATTGCCTCAGACATTTGACACTTACTAGCTGTGTGACCCTGGGCAAGTCACTGGGGTTAAGTTGCCCTGCAAAAAAAAAAGTAATATTATTGTGCAATAAGAACAGATGAACATGAAGAAATGAGAGAAATGTGGGAATATTCATATGAACTGATGGAGAATGAAATAATCAGAACCAAACATTATTTTTATAAGAATAATGCAGATGGAAAGATTACTAATAGGAAAGTGAACACTGAATAATGTAAACACCAATTTATGGTTCCAGAAAACAGGTAGGGAAACAAGCTTCCTTCCTTATGACAGAAAAGGACTCTTAGGACAAAATGTTATATACATAGTCAAAGGTGGTCACTGTATCAGTTGTTTTATTTATTTTTTTTATTTATTTTTTTATTTAATAGAAAGATTGATTCAATATGGAGGGACAGTTGAGTTTTTATTTTTTCTCCCTGGAGATGATTGATATGAAGACAAACGTCTACAATAAAATGAATTACAAAGGAAAAATGCACTTTTTATATAGTTGGTTAAAAATAATTTCTCTGAATTCCTTTAGGGCCTTTACAAACATTTCTTGAATTGAGTTATGGAATTTCATATTTCTGCCTTCATTAATGCATTGGATGACTATCTAGGGATCTCAGATAAAGTCTTATAAACTGAATGGCAATTTGGTTATCCTTATATGTGTGTGTGGGGGAGATGGTGGTGGTGTGGGGGTGCCTTTCAGGAAGAAAGGGGTGTTTGAGAGATGATTAAAACTTTCAGTGATTCTCTTGCACAAATTTGCATGAATTCTGGCCACTGAGTAGAATGGCCTGAAATCATTTAACAAAAAATTTTAGCACCCTCTATACTCCCTCAGCTCAGTCAAGGGCTACTACAAAGAAGCTATGTGACCTTGCTTTTGTCACTCTCCTCTTGACCTGTAAAATGAGCGGGTGGGATCTCATGTCCCTACAGTTCCGAGATTCTATGGAATCCCTTCTTCCCTTCTCAGTATTTTGCCCCTAAACACACACACACACACACACACACACACACAACACACACACACTGACAGAATATAGGGAGTCAGCCTTTAAATCAGGAAGATATCAGTTCAGTTCTCACCATTTATACATATTGGCTGTGACCCCAGGTGGCTAGCTTATCCTCATAGAGCTCCAGGAAGCTCCCAAAACTCTTAAGACAGTTGTATGTTTGTTGATCTGCAATAGTAAAAGGAGTTTCCTCCCTAGAAGTTCCTTACACCAATGAAATCACAGGTCCCGACACCCACAAAAAGGTTGGTGGCCCCTGAAGCCCTGCACGTTCTTCCTCTGTTCGCTGATTTCTAACATATCACTCTCTGCTGTGGTCCCATTTTGCCTACAGACAGTTGTGAGTGGTCAGTGGATACAGAAGTTGTGAAATTCCAGACAGATGCTTGGTAGCGACAAAGTGCATGCACTATGAATGTGATGAGCCTGCCTTCTCTGTATTGGTGCTATCCCTCCTGCACCCTTTTTCTCTTTCTATTGTCATGCCAAAGGAAAGCTTTGGATCCAGAAAGAACAAAACAGCTTAATGGTGTCAGTTCCTGCCCAAAGAATTGAAGTCCTCCATTCATTCCCCCACTTAAGTGAAACAGGAGCCTTGAGGGCCTTCATGAGGTGGTGGAGAGGGTATAACAAGGATTTGAACAGGATCTGGGTTTTCTCCCTGCAGTGTTAAATTTCTTTCTTTGCTTTAGAAAGTTGTTTTGAAGTTTATTCTCATCCTTAATTTCTATTTTTTCCCTCAAGAATAGGATACTACTATCTCACATTGCTCTTCATTAGGAAAAGTTGAATTTAGAAACGTTTGTTTTTATCATTTTCAGATTTTTTTTGGGAAAAAAACCCACAAAAACAACACGTTTTTCTCCAGCAGTTTGCTTGGAAATCTGAGCAGCCCATTATTCTACCTGCCCTATGATAGTGGAAGGAGAAATAGGAAGTGATACCACCCTAGATGAAACTGGCCAATCTAACATTGCCTTCATCATTCAGTTAAAGTTTGCATTCTTGGAGTACCTGCTCTGTCCCCTACTCTATGCCAGGAGCTGTTGGGGATACAGAAGTAGGTTAAGAAATGATATTTACACTTAAATAATCTACAATCTCATAGGGAGAATAATGACTATCAAGACTGATGGAATTAGTAAAAGAACTAGCTAATCCAGTGCTAAATTATGTGGTCTATTGAGTAAGTGTTGTGGGGATTTAGAGAAGGGAGAGGAGAATGAGGGAATTATTAACTTAGAAGAAATGGGCCCTGAAATATGGAAGGAGGGGGAAGCTAGGTGGTGCAGTGGATAAAGCACCAGCCTTGGATTCAGGAGGACCTGAGTTCAAATCTAGCCGCAGATACTTGACATTTACTAGTTGTGTGACCCTGGGCAAGTCAGTTAACCATCATTGCTCTGCAAAAAAAAAAAAAAAAAGAAAAAAAAGAAAGAAAGAAAGAAAAAAAGAAATATGGAAAGAATTTTTTGGGGGGTAGTAGCAAGCTAAATTAGAACAGGTCAGGTGGGACCCAATAATGGAAGACTTAAGCAGACTGTTTAATTTTTCTTGGCCCAAATTTAGAATGAGACTGAAGTTAAAGCAACACCAGTAGTGGAAAAATTATGCTGTTCCCCTTTGGGACTCTGTCATGTCAACATTTTGCATTAGAGGCTAATTTATAACTTGGACCATGGTAGATGCCATAATGGGATAATATAAAATTATTTTAAAAATATATACATTTAAAATTTTTTTTTCTGTCTTCCCTCCCTGGTATGAGTAATGGCTGCAGCTTCTTCTATATATGTCTGATTTTGATTCGTCCTTGCTTTCTTTCAGTGTTATCAGCTCAACCAATGAATTCAATGCAATAGATATTTATTGAGTTCTTACTGGAAGCCTGACATAAAGGAGAAATAGAAGAAATGTACAATTAACTGCCATCAAGGAACTTGTGATGGGGGAGACAACACATTAATACATAAATTATGTACAACATAACTGTAAGATAATTTTTCTAATAGTCAGAAGTAAGGCAAAGTACAATCTAGACAGATTCACTGGTGGTTGATGGATTCTTGTATGGTGGTTGTTGTTTAGTCATTTCAGTTGTGTTTGACTCTTCATGACCTCATTTTGAAAAATACTGGAGTGGTTTGCCATTTTCTTCTCCAGATCATTTTTTTTTACAGGTGAGGAACTGAAGCAGCCAGAGTTAAGCGACTTTCCCAGGGTCACACAGCTAGGAAGAGTCCAAGGTCAGAGTTGAACTCAAGAAGATGAGTTTTCGTGATTCTAGGCTGGGTGCTCTATTCACTGTGCCACCTAGCTGCCTCTGTTGTGTAGTAGGAAGAGTTAAAAGGTCAGTTTGCCTGGTCCCTAGAATGTGTGGAGGAGAGTAATATATAATAGGGCTAAAAAGGTGAGCTGAGCTGGGCATTAAGAAGCTGGGACATTTCTTTCTTTCTTTTTTTGTGGGACAATGAAGGTTAAGTGACTTGCCCAGGGTTACACAGCTAGTAACTGTCAAGTGTCTAAGGTCAGATTTGAACTCGGGTCCTCTTGAATCCAGGGCCGGTGCTTTATCCACTGCACCACCTAGATGCCTCCAACTGGGGACATTTCTTCAAATTTTGTTGGCCTTGTTGTTCTACTGAGTTTTTCCCTCAAAAGCTTGTGCCTTCTCTCTCTCTCTCTCTCTCTCTTTCTCTCACTCTCACTTATTTACATTTATTCTCTTGGTATTTATTCTGTTTATACTCCTATATGATCTGTTTCCTCCATTTGTAAGCTCCTTGAGCATGACCATTATTCCATTCGCTATATTTGTACTCTTGGTACCTAGCATAGGGCCTGGTTCATAGTAGGCCCTGAATAAATGTTTGCCCATTGCTACATGGGCCCTCACTACCACTGAAGTTCTCTAGGCACATGCCTTTCTTGAAGTATATGCAAAAAGTCATTTCTCATGGGAGAAGGGCAGTGGCTTTACCAGGAGCAACCTTCTATATAAATATCAGCTCCTATTAAAGGGGGGTAAAGCTTTGTTTTAGTAATAGCATTTTAAGGTTTGCAAAGTACTTTACAGATGTTATTTTCTCATTTTATCCTCACAACCATCCTCTGGAGGTAGGTGCTATAATTATTTCCATTTTACAGATCAGGAAACTGAGGCAGACAGAGGCACATAGCTAGGAAGTGATTGCATTCAGATTTGAACTCAGGTCTATCCTGACTTCAGGTGTACTGTTCCATTCCTCTATCTCTGAAGATTGTAGCATCTTTATTGCCTCTTCTCTCACCACCCTCATCCCCAGTGCCTTCCTTCCTTCTTGCTTTCCCCACCGCCATCTCTCCCAGTTCTTCAACTCAGCAGCCCCATGTCTGCCATTTGATTATTCTTTACCATGAACCATCTCTCCTTCTTTGAAGTGCCCTCAGCTATGGATCTGGCTGAAGGGAAAGCAATTCATTCTCAGAGACAGACTGCTGAGCTGCACAGGGTCTCTTCTTATAGGACTCTGAGTACCTGGGAAGAGTATTCAGCTGAAACTCCCTTTTGTGTACAATTTCCTCGGTTTGTTCCAAAGTGGGTTTGGTTCAGATCTTCTAAAAGGAGATTTTATATTAAAAAAACTGTTCTCATGTGCTTAGCAGGCTGGCTCCTGTTCTCAGATATGTTTTCCTCACTTGTGAAAGGGATTCAGGAAGGAACACAGCACACTAAATAAAAGTGATATATTGGATTATAAATGAGAGCCTTAGATGAACTGGAAGATATAAACACTGTAAACTCCAGTATGGTGTTGGATAGTAATAAAATAAAGTGCTTTGTAATTATATACATTAGACATTTCTCCCTACAATTGTAAAAAGCAAGGTCAGTAAACCACTTAACCCTTATCTTACAGATGAGGTAACTGAGAGAGGAGATGGCATAGTGCTTATACAACTTTGTGTCTTTGGACGTCTGACCTGGGTAGGCTCCCCAGGGTCTCAAGTTTCTAACTTTTGCCATTTCTTGGGGATGACTTTGAAAACTTAAGTAGAATCAGCTTGGAACCTTCCGTTGGCAGAGATTCCCTGTGCTGGGAGCCTTGGTCTATAGAGATGATACAACTCAGGCAGCACCTATTACCCTCATCCTAATCAGTGGGATGAATGGGCTTAATAATGGGCCCCAGCTAAAGTTCTAAATAAGGTAACTTGTTATCCGTTGACTCCCAATCTTCAGTGGTTCTATCCTTCCCACCAAACAGAAAGGCCTTAGCCTCGTGTTTCCACATAAGTCCATTCCAATGTGTCATCGTGATGGGAAAATCACCTTGGATTCTGGATAATGCATGCAAGGTAAATCATAGAAGCTTCTATCAAGCTGAAAATTCATAGATCCAATGAGACTCTTTGGGATCTAAAGAATGGTCAAGACAAGTACAGAACATTAACTGTGACCACTGATGGAACTGATAAAAATACAGCATGATCTCCCAGTTCTGTATGGCCCCCCATTTCATTCTCTGTTGGTGGTGGGAGAATGGTACCAAAGGGGTTGGCAAGCACTAAGAATCTCTTAGGCAATCTGCAGACATCAGCTGAACCATCAATATGCTTGATGTGTCACCTTTGTCCACTGAATGAATCGATGGACTACTGTATATTCATATTGACGCTATTATAAATTAAAAAAAAACCCTAAGAAATACACAAGTTTATCTCAGGGAGGCAGATAAAGGAGAAGGTAAAGCAAGCTGATGTCCTTGTTAGACCCCATGTCCTGTAATTTCTTGGGACAGTTGCTCATCTCTCCTTGAAGCACTTTATTAGGAGCATAGCAAATGGTTCCTGTAGTTTATATGCCAGAGAGGACACAGAAGAGGGCAGCAGAAATGTATTAGAAAAGACAGTTGAGGATCAAGGAATGAAGCCTGATCTCCTTACATACATCACAAATACTTTGTAAAAAGAGGAAGTTGGAAGGTGCTGGCTATGGTGAGTAACAAATCACATTATAAAATAATTAGGTTGACTCTCTCTGAGTGGAAGTTATTTCAGGATCAGCTGTCTGCATTGTAGTCAGATCACCGAATGGTCAAAGTCAATACCAAATTTGATGAAAGAATGGAGATGAGAAGCCACTATGCGTACTTGGCACAGCTCCTAAGTGCCATGTACAAACAAAATGTTGATTTTGAGGAAACAAAATAAAACTGGGCAATGGATATAAGTGAATACATTGACTCTGGTTGATACAATTTCTTAGAGCAGAAAGCTGTGCTGCTTATCACCTTCAGAGATTGATTTTCAAGATATAGCCAAGGGGGGGGGTTGGATATTCCAAGAAATGGGCAAGATCATGGAAAAAAAAATCTTATTTAGACATGTCTAGGAGCCCATGATCTCACTGGGGTTGATGGCTCTCTCCTTCAGGGTTCTGTACCATCATTCCTTCTCATCCTGTGTGATTCTCATTTATCTTTGAAAGACTTTTCTTATTGCTGGAGACTTTCCTCTGGCCCTTTTAATTTGAGGAGGGTACCTTTGCAACTGAGATTTTCTGACCATTATGCATTGTTCTCTATGAAATGAGCCCATCTCATTTCCTAGTCATATATGTTCCTTAGGATAGCTTTTATACAGCTATCACATGAAAAATTTTCCTCATATTATAAACTGAATGTGGGGTGTTAGAATCCAAATGTTTTTGTTCCACTTTATAATGGCAATATGGCTGCAGGAATGGTGGCAAATTTGTTTTGCATTGCATATATTTTGTTATACTTCAGGTTCCATCATAAATGCACCTGGGAAGTCTTTAGGTTTCATAGCAAGATTTCTTTCTTTCTTTTTTTTTTTGTTGTTGTTGTTTAGTCATTTTTCAGTCATGTCTGACTCCTTGTGACCTCATTGGAGATTTTCTGGATTTTCTGGGCAAAGATACTGGAGTGGCTTGCTATTTCCTTCTCCAGCTCATTTTTACAGATGTGGAAACTCAGGCAAACAGGGTTAAATGATTTGTTCAGGGTCACAAAGCTAGTAAGTATCTGAAGTCAGATTTGATCTCAGGTTTTCTTGACTCCAGGCCTATAGCTCTAACTACTGCACTACTTAACACCCCCTATTTTTTAGTTTTAGTTTTTTTAAGTATAGTTTTATTAATTAATATAGAATGTTATGGTTTTATGAATTGATGTTGCCTCACAGAAAGTACTGTTGACAAAACAGCCAACAAAAAGAAATGAGCAGCTCCAATCTACATATTTATTTTCTCATCTTTATAAAATGAAAATGGTTTATGTACATATTTAGGGTATCCTTGACAAAAACATGAGGAAAAATAGGCATAGTTTCATAGATGATTTTCTCCATCAATATTACATTTTCATAGTCCCACAATTGCAAAAGGTAATAGCGGATACTAGAAACCCCTCTGTGTCTATTGTTTTCCAATTGCAGAAAAGCATTTGAGAGGATAACAAAACATAACCTTAAAGACAATTCTTAAACCAGGAGTCTCTCAAGCAAAAGTTAAAAGCATACAAAATTCTATGTCAGATGAGAAGGCAAAGCTAATTTTGCTGAGCATTAATATCAAATGAGGTGTAAAATACTTTGACCATTTGCAGATGCCACAGAAGATATCTTGAGCAAGGTACAAATTAACAGAAGAGAGATTCTTTATCAAAGGTGGTGTCCTCATTCCCCTTTTTGTCTATGACTTTATGATGATCACATTAAGTTCAGAATGCTGCAGGGCCTTTCCAGGTCCAGGAGTTCCATAGCTTAATACTCAACCCTGGTAGAAAACAAACCAAGTAGATAAAACACGTAGCCACATACATACTATCCAGATTTTTATGGACATTTGCATGGGAAGTCTATTGATTTAGTACATTAGTGTTTTATATATAGATATAATAATAAACCTTGGACAGGCACCAGAAATGCATAATAATCCCTAGGTCCAGCACTGAACATGAAGAGAGGAATGGACCAGATCTCATTTGGAAGATTGCACAGTGCTTTTAAGAGGGCCAACTATTTGCTGCCACAAAAGCCCATCTTTTTTAAAAAAGATTTTTATTGATATCTTTTATTTTAACATGACCTACATTTCTCCATTGTATCCTTCTACTCCCTCCCAGAGAGCCCTCTCTTATAAAAAATAATAAAAAAGAAGGAAGAAAAAGAAAACTTCCCCCAATTAACTAACATATTAAAAAATTTGATGTTATTTCATGCAATATTTTATATTCCTAGACTCCCACTTCTCTAAAGAACAAAAGAAGGAAGATATTGTTTTCTCATACCTCCTCATTGGGACAGAGCTTGATCATTTTAATTTCTCAGTACCTGTATCATGTTTTAATTCTTTTATCTTCTTGTTCTTTCAATTGGCATTATTATGGTCATTATGCATATTGTTTCCCTGGTTCTGTTTATTTTGCATTGCATCATTTTATATATGCTTTACCATTCTTCTCTGTATTTATAACATTCATATTTTTTACAATGCAGTCATATTCTATTACATTCAAGTGCCCCAATTTCATCCTAGTCCTTTGCTATGATAAAAAGTGCTACTATAAATATTTTGGTGTAATGGGACCATTTTTTTTTGTCATTGACCTCCTTGGGTCAATACCCAGTGGTGGAATTTTGGGGTCAGAGGGCTTGTGCGTTTCAGTTACTTTCTTTACATAATTCCAAATACAATCCCTTTCCCCCAAACCCTGGTGTTCTGAAAACCCAGTATTTCCCCTATGATGCTGTATGTTTTAAAATGGGATATTATGATCACAGAAGAAATAAAAATATAGGTGACCTAAAGAGAAATTGATGGAGATCAATCAGTTAATCAACAAGCATTGGGGCAGCTAGGTGACGCAGTGGATAGAGCACTGGCCCTGGATTCAAGAGGACCTGAATTCAAATGCAGCCTCAGACACTTGACACTTACTAGCTGTGTGACCCTGGGCAAGTCACTTAACCCCAATTGCCTCACCAAAAAAAAAAAAATATCAACAAGCGTTTATTAAACACCAACCATTTGCCAAGCACTAGGCCTGGGGCTGGGGATACGGATATAGAATGGAAAAAGTTCCCACTCTCTAGGGACTTATATTCTATCAGGGGAGACAATACACATGGACACAGGGTCACAGATGTAGAACTCTGGTGGACCTTGGAAATCATCTGGTCCAATATCTTTGGGGATTTTTACAGCTGAGAAAACAAAAAAAAAATGGGTGAAATGACTTGTCCAGTGTCACCTAAGTAATAAAGTGACAGAGCTGGGTTCTAACTTAGAGCAATTGACTTCATGGTCAGTGATATTTTCATGTACTGTGTGGAAGAGAGGGAGGAATGGAGGGAGGGAAGGAAAGAAAGGAAAGGAAAAGAAACAAGGAAAGAAACAAGGAAGGGAGGGAGGAAAGGAAGGAGGATGGAAAGAAGGTAAGGAAGAAGTAAGGAAGAAACAAAGGAGGGAGGGAAGTAATGGAGGAAGGGAGGAAGGAAGGAAAGGTAGGGGAAGGAAGGGAGGGGGAGGAAATGAAGGTAGGAAGAGAGGAAAGAAGAAAGAAGGGAAGAAGGGAGAGAAGGAAGAAAGGGATGGAGGAAGGGAGAAAGGTATGGAGGAAAGAAGGACTAGGTGGTAAAATGGACAGCATTGGTTCTGGAGTTCGGAAAATCCGAGTTCAAATCTATCTCAGACAATTACTAGTTGTGTGACTCGGGCAAGTCAATTAGATTTCATCTGTCTCGATTTCTTCAACTGTAAAACAATTGTAATTATATTACCTATCTCATGAGATTGTTGTGAGGATCAAATGAGAGAATGTTTTTAAAGTGCCTGGCACAACATAGTAAGCACTCAATAAATACTTATTTCCTTCCTTCCTTTCTTCCTGCCTTCCTGCCTTCCTTCCTTGCTTCCTTCCTTCTTCCCAAGTACTGTGCAACAATTTTTTTTGAAACTAGATACCAGCAGTTGGGAGGGAACAGGGAAAGTTTCAGGTAGAAAATGGCATTTGCAGGCACAAGGACAGTGGGTGCAAAGAGAAGGCAATGGAAGACAGCGTTATGTGTGAAGAAATATGAGAAGGCCAGTTTGGCTGGACTGCAGAGTACATGAGAGAAGCAATGTATCAAAACGCTGGAAAAGGGAGGTTGAAGCCAGGTCATGAAGGACTTTAAATGCCAAACAGCAGTTTTTACTTGATTCTGGAGTTTATTGAGCAGGAGCAGGATACGGTCAGGCCTATGGTTTAGGAAAATCACTTTGGCAGCTGTGTGAGGATGGACGGGAGAGGAATTGGAAAGGCACCTGGCACGCTTAGGTAGGTTATAGCAAATGACCCCAGATGTCTTATACTTCAGAAGTGGCATCAATATATCAAAAACATATATAAGATGAGAAAAAGGAGGTGGGCTAGCCATCTAGGGAGTGAGATATAGTATATAAATTGAATCCTATGTTGTTATCCATAAAATATTTTAAAAAACACCAGAGAAGGCCTACATTTTGTTGTGTAAATGTCATTGGAGGATTTATAGAAAGACGTGGACAGAAATGACAGAAGAAGAGAAAGCAGAAAGGTATAGTGATAAGTGCTGGGACTGGGACTGTAATCAGAAGACCCCTTCAAATTCCAGCTATTGTGCTTATTAGCTCTGTGACAGCTCCTGAACATTCCAGGGCCTCAGTTTCTTTAAATCTGTAAAATGAGGAGTTCCCACTGAATGACTTTGAAGATCCCTTACACTACTTAATTCTTATGATGATGCAAGTTGTGAATTCATGAATTAGGTAAAAATAAGCTCTGGTGGAGGGCGTATCTACACTGTTGAGGTCACAGACCCTATGTAGAATCTATGTCAAATGCAAAAGATGGATTAAAGGTTTCCCTTTCCTTCCTCCCTCCCTCCCTTCTTTCCTCCCTTCTTTCCTTCCTTCCTTTTTTATTTCATCAAGGGCAGTGGGGGGAGGTTGCTGCTCCAGAGATTTGAACTAATATTAAGAGGAGGAACTTACCAAGGGAGTCAGATTTCTGCTGTTAGAAAGACATTTCTAACAAGTAGCAATATGTAACAACGGAATGGACTGCGATGGAAATAGTGGGCTCGCCATCCGTGGACTTGTTCATGCAGAAGCTATATGACCAACTAACTGTCACAGATGTTTATGGTAGGGATTTCTATAATGTGCAAGTGTTTGAATGAAGTGATCTCTAAGTTTCCATTTGAAGTAAAATTTCATGATTCCTTAGGGACTTTCTACTGAACTCCCCCTCCATTTACAGTTGAGGAAACTTCAGCCCAGAGAGATTCAGTGATTTACCCAAGGCCACACACACTGCTAGTAAGTAATAGAGCCTGGATTTTAATTCAGGTTCTTTGACTACAAATGGACCATGTTTTCCATTGTGCCATGTTTGAGATCTTTCTGTTTGGGAAGCTTAGCCAGGTACTGAAAAAGAGATTTTTTTTCCATTGACTTTGTCAAACCAACTCTACTGAATTCAGGCACTGGGAATTTGGAAGATGCTTTTTCTTGGATCATCTACCTATCACTCTTTCATAGGACCACATAGGGCCTTTTAGTTCTCTTAACTAATGAGAAAAATGACTGGGAAGAATCAATGAATACATCCCATTCCTAAGGGGTTTTTTAGGAGTCATAATGGGGGACAGAGATGGGGAGGTTCTGCCTGGCAATTCTGAGTCCTGGAGAAAAGGCAAGAAAGATAATTCTGAAATTAAATCATCTTGTTGAAAGATGAGGCTCAAAGACAAGGAAAGAATGGATTTTTTTTAACGATTTCAAGTAGAATTGAGGCCGTTCCTATGATGGTTAGGAATAAAATTGGTTCAAAAATGATGTCGGCTGAGAGTGGGGACCATGAACCACGAAAATAAATGAGCTCTGAAATCACCTTCTATTTTATAAATATTGTTTCAGGAGCTGAGAAAATTGAGACAGATTATTCCCCCCCCTCACCTTCTTTTATGCTATGGAAGGAAAAAACCCTGAGCACCCCATTTGGCCCTTATGAGGAGCGGCTCATCTTTGTCCTGGCTCTCTAAGTAGCTTTGTCTGCATTTAGACACACTCCATTTCCCTTTCAAGGACCACTATCAGCAGTAGCCAATTACAAACACACCTCATAACACATTATTGAGACACACTGCACGCAAATAAGCCAGAGAGATGTTTAATGGTCTTGCTGCCCGGCATCAGTCCATTACAATCTGTCTGCGCTGCCGCTCTGACTAAGGTGGCATTTCCTCTGTGTGTGTGTGTGTGTGTGTGTGTGTGTGTGTGTGTGTATGCGTGTGTGTGCTCATGTGTGTTTCATTTTCCCTGGGTCCTAATTAGACCCAATTGAGCCAAGACAGTTTATACATTCAAGGAAGGGAGGAGACATTTTCAGATTTTGACAGACTCTCTTTGTATCCGTGACTCCCTTTTTCTGTTTTTCCACCCTGCTCCTGGCAGGACTATAGCAGTTAGCATCCAGAATTAATCTGAGAAATAGCTCGGGTGCATTTCTGGCTCAGTGGGTGGTTGCCTTCTGTTATCTGTTCCTCTCGGTACAGGGAAAGGGTGAGCCATTTAGGGAAAAGTTTCCCAAGCAGCAGCTTTCTTGCCCTGCGTTCTACTACTGTAAACATTTGGGCTGGAGTTGGGTGGATTTTTTTTTCTCCTTCCCTTTGGCCCCCTCCCTTCACCTGCTGTCTCTTTTTAAGTCAGGAAGAGGTAAAGCAGTCAATAACTCACAAAGCTCTGGGGGATATATGGCCATGTATAAGCATGAGACTGAACAGGGAGGCAGTGAGGGGCAGTGGCAAGCTCTCCAGCATTGGGAATCAGAAGATGGGAGGAAGTAGTTGTAGTCCTGAGCTCCAGCAGGAATTACAACTGTGAACTTAGGTAAATTGTCTTAGCTCTACTGGTCCCTGTTTTCTCATCTGTTAGGTGAGTAGATCATAGAATCATACAACATTTTATCATTAAAAGACCATCTTGTCCAGCCTGTACTTAACCAGCTAGATGACATGGTAGATAGAGTCCTAGGTCTAGAGTCAGGAAGACCAGAATTCAAATGTGGCCTCGGGCAAACCTGGCCTATCCACATGACTCTGTCTGCCTCAGTTTCCTCAGCTATAAAATGGAGATAATAATAGCACCTTCCTTCCAGTGTTGTTAGATGAGGATCAAACAAGATAATATTTGTAAAGTACTCAGCACAATGCCTGGCACATAGTAGGTGTTTAATAAACACTTTTTCACTTCCCCTTCCCAATGTACCCACTATGTTTTAGGCACTAAGGATATAAAAATCAAAATTAAATAATTTCTGACCTTAAGGAACCCATCTTCTACCAGGGGAGACAACACCCGTATGTCTGAGTATATATAAGACTGATGCACAGTATTTGCTGGGGGCAATGAGCTAGCACCTAGTATCAGGAAAAACCCATGTGTAAGGGGGGGCAGCTAGGTGGTGCAATGGATAAAGCACTGGCCCTGGATTCAGGAGTACCTGAGTTCAAATCCGGCCTCAGACACTTGACACTAGCTGTGTGACCCTGGGCAAGTCACTTAACCCCCATTGCCCTGCAAAAAAAAAAAAAAAGAAGGTGTTTTGTGTTGAGGTTGGAATGAAAGTAGGCATTCTCAGAGGTATAGGTAAGGAGACTATATATCATCCTAAAATAATAAGAATAACATGACTTTATAAAATGGAATAATGTTTGCAAAGCACCTCGCAGACCTTATCTCACTCTATTCTCATATCAACCCTGTGAGATATGGACTGTTGTTTTTCTAGTTTTCCAGATAAGGAAACCAAGGCTCAGAGGGGTTAAATGACTTGCTCAGAGTCACAAATCATCCGAGGCACTATTTGACCCCCCCCCCATCTTCCCAACTGGAAACTGGAAGACCACTGTGTCACATCTCCTTCAACTTGCATACCCAACAAGTGTTCATCTAGGAAGACCTTAAGAGATGCGGAACTCGTCACCTCCTTTGGAAAGCCCATTCTACTTCTGGACAGTAATAAATATATAAAAAAGTTCCTTACAAGGAGCCAAATTCCACTTCTTTGTAATTTCTACCCAGGGTTCCTCACTCTTCTCTCTGGGGCCAAGCAGAACAAATCTGTCCATCCGGGTGCTTTAAGCCAGCTCATCTGTTCCCTTTACCCCAAGTCTTCTTTCCAATCTAAGCATCCCTAGTTACTTCAAATGATCCTTGTGTGGCTGAATTTGGAGTCTCCTCACCAACCCAGTTGTCATTCTCTGTTCACTTTCCAGTTTGTCAGTCGCCTTCTGAAATGGGATCTTAAGATGCTCTCAGAGATCCCTCCCAACTCTAAGGTTTTAGGATTCCTCCTGGGTGTTAGGATGTCAAGAATGTGGTCTAAGATAAATTGGAGTGGGGAAGAAACTCTCAACGCTTTTCCTGGTAATATTGCTTCCCTTCTGTCCTGCAACTGCTCCATAACCTGTGCAAAGATTTGGTTGGGAGACAGAGATATTTGGAGATCTCTGGACCAGTCAGTATGCTAATCATTGAAATGAATACAAATGATTAACAGTGGTACAGTCAGCATTCCCACTGGAAATGACTTTCATTCCCACTACCCTTGGGGCACATAGGTGCCACAAAGATGAATTGCAGCCTGCAGAGTGCTTTGAAGGAGGCCTTACAAGTTCAAAGGATTATTATATCAAAGGATGATTATTTTCTTTTCCACTTTGTGGGAAAAAAGCTGACATCTGCCCCTCCTGTAAGCTTGGCTTCTCTGGAGTTCTGGGTATATAGTTCTGGGCCCCACTTGAGCCAGTGGGGGAGGGAAGGCAGAGTTGTCCTCTTGCTTGAGCCTTTCAAGTCAACAAGAAACATTTAGGCTTAATGGAAAACCAGGCTGCATCTTTTCTGAGTGTGTTTGCATAGTTTGAGTTCCTGACGTTTCCAGCTTCTCAAACCTGGAAAAATTTACTGTTCTCACTTCATTCATATGCTACTTAGTCCTTGGCAAGGGAATTACTTTTGAAGAATTTATGCTCCCATCTGCCACTTAAATTACCAAGGGTGGTATTTATGATTGGTGTAATAGCCGCAGAGCACTGGGAGCCCCTTGTGCTTTGGTGTTGCCCATCTGGAGCACAAAACCTTAAAAGTTCATATGGGGTCAGGGGCATGCTTCTTGTCCGGGCATTTCCAGATCCTTGGCCGAGGGAAGAGGGTGGGTGTTTCTGGCTGCCAGGCAGGGAGTGCCAAGTAGTGGCACATTTGCATGGTTGCATTCACAGGCAGTGAAAGAAATGAAGCTGGGCCTGAAAACTGGCCTTGGCACAATGTGTCTCTGCCTGTTAGGAATGGGCTTAGGGGAGGGTTGGATGGTGATAGGAGTAGGTCTGAGAGGGTAGGAAGAATAAGTTGTCATGAAAGGCATCATTTAGGGAAAGCAGGGTTCAAATCCAGCCTCTGACACTTAAAAGTTGACCATGGGCAAATCATTTCATGTCTCTATTGGTGTTGTTTTTCAGTCATTTTTCAGTTGTGTCTCACTCTGTGACCCCATTTGGTGTTTTCTTGGCAGAGATCCTGGAGTGGTTTGCCATTTCCTTCTCTAGCTCATTTGACAGATGGGGAACTGAGGGAAACAGGGTTAAGTGACATATCCAGGGTCACACAGCGATTAAGGCTGCATTTGAATCCAAGTCTTCCTAACTCCAGGCCCAATACTGTATCTACTGTGCCACTTAGCTGCATGTTCCTGAGCTTTAGCCAAATTACTTCATTATTCTAAATCTTAATTTGCTTTTCTGTGAAATGGGGATGATAATACTAAATAATAATAAGATGTTATCTTCATGTGGTTGTTGGGAGGACCAAATGATATGATCTATGTAAAATATCTGGTAAACCTTAAGAGCACTATGCAAATGTCTGCTCTCATCCTGTTATAGAAAGAAGGCTGAGGAAATGAGAAAACGTGGGTTTGATTCCTGGCTTTGCCACTTTAAGCTGTGTGACCTTGCCACAAATCTCTTTGCCTCTCTGAGCTCCAATTTCTTTGTCTGCCAAATGAGGTAGATATTGAGACTACTTACCTTGCAACGCTGTTGTGAGAAAAGTGCTCTATAAGCCTGTATAATTGGGAATTATCCCTTTGGTGCCAGAAACATCCTGGCAGAAGACCATCAGGAGATGGAAAGGAAGAATGTGGTATAGTGGAAAAAGAACTGGCTTTGGAGGGAGAATTCTTTGACTCAAATCCTGGCACGACTACGTGTGTGACTGGGGAGCAAGTCATTTTTCCTTTGGATCTCAGTTTCCCCCAAAATCAAGTGAAGCATTTGGGTTAAATGGCCTTTTAAAATTCATATTCTATTACATTCATACACCAAAGTTCCTTTAGCCATTCCCAGCTGATGGGCACCCATTTTGCCTCCTGGTTTGTGCTACCATAAAAAAGGTGTTGTTATAAATATATTGGTGAATAGTCAATAAATATTCATTAAGGGTCTACTATGTTCCAGGTGGGCAGTGAGATGGCCCAGTGGATAGAGAGCTCTGCACCTGGAGTCAGAAAGACTCATCTTTCTGAGTTCGAATTTGGCCTCAGACACTCACTAGCTCTGTGATCCTGGGCAAGTCATTTAAACCTGTTTGCCTTAGTTTCCTCATGTATAAAATGAGATGGAGGTGGAAATGGCAGACCACTCCAGCATCTTTGCCAAGAAAACCTCAACTGGGGTCGTGAAGAGTCGAACATGACTGAAATGATTGAACAATGACACATGTCAGGCACTGTGCCAAGCCATGAGGATATAAATACAAAAAAAAAAAAAAAAAAGAAAGATAACCCCTGTCCTCAGGGAGCTTACAGTCTAATGGGGAACCTAATGTTTAGGACTTTCCTTTTTTGTCTGACCTCCTTCTGGTGTATATCCAGAAGTGGCATTGCCATCCACAGATCTACTTTGATATTTTTTAATCAGTATCAAATAATTTTGACAGTGACTGTTTTATAACATAGTTTGTGATTTGGTAATGGCATTCTTCCTTCACTCATACTTCTTATCATTATTTCTCATGAGATTCTAGAACTTTTGATACTCCAAATGAATTTTATCATTATTTTGTAGAGTCTAAAATAATTCTTTGACAGATTGAATTGGTGCAATGCTAAATCTTCAAATTAATTTAAGTACTATCACTTTTATTATACTGGCAAGACCCATCCATGACAATAAATATCTCTCCAGTTGAAGTCTCTCTATTTCTGGAAAGAGTATTTTATAATTGTATTTATGATAGGCCCTGAGAATGGCAGTGCTTATGATGCAATGCTTGCAAAAAGATCACCATGAATATAATTTCAGGTTATGCATCAATATATTTGGCAGAGATGAAGAATTAGATAAATTCTATAGAGGACAAGGTTAATGCCATCCAAATTAAATGAACACTCACACTGATCCTTGGTAACTTCAATGAAATGGTAGAAATAAGTGACAATAGTGAAAAAAAGATTGGGAAACCTGGGCCAAACTTAAGAAATGAGCAAAATAAGTGAGTTGACGACTATGTAGAAATCTAACACCTCTATATGATAAATATTTTCTTTGAGAAAAGAATAAATGGGTGCTGGACGTGGACAACACTTAATAATATCATGAAAAGATGAACCTGGTTATATTCTAATGTCAAAAGATTGACTAATAACTGATATAGGAATCATTCTTTAATAAATCCCTTAATAAATGTTTATTGACTGACTGCCTAGGTGTCGTCAGACCATGAACTTGTTACAGTAGTGATCAAAATGGATATAAGCTAGAATAAAAAATAAGGGAAAAGATAATGGTACTCAGCTGAAATAAGTCAATCCTGACCTTTTCAAAGGAGATAATGAAAAATGGGAAAGGATGAGATAGAGGACATAAACTCAGAATATAATAATTAAATGCACAAGTTTAACTGATATAAATCAATTGCCATAACAAAGAAACCAAAAGAGCCTAAAATTGTCTTAATAGGCAAATATCTGACTTATTCTTCGAATGGAGAGATGGAAGCCAAGGGCAATATCACTTTATAATACAAGCTTGGACGTAAAGCCTTACAAGGGAAGGGTGATGGAAGATTTTGAGCAATGTCACCCTATAAATGAGAGGGAAAATAGCAGAGAATAAAAGCTGTTTAAAGAAAGCTTGTCAAGAAAGCCAAATAAGCAAAATTATTCTAAGGACATGTAAGGATGAGAATGTGAGGAAGGTCATTCAAAGGAAGAAAAATGGGGAAAAAAATCTTTATTTTTTTTTGACAAATGAAGTAGCTAATGAACAAGCATTTACTTTATAAAGTACCTGCTATGTGCCAAGTACTGCTGCAGGAAGTGGGGATATCGAGACAGAAATGAGTCTTTGTGCTCAAGGAACGTGTATCCTCTAAGGAGAGACAACAGGTTACACATATCAAAATATAGACAAAATAAATAAAGGTAATTTTGTGGGATGTGAAAGCCATTTTTTTTGCTCTCAAGGAGATTATAATTCTTTAGTTTTGGTCTCTAACATCATGGTCCTCATGGGCTTCTAGATGTGGTTGAAATACCGTCAAAGAGATCAAAGATGGTTAAAGTAGCTAGAGTAGGCCCAATATTTTGGGAGGAGGTTGGTGCAGGAGGTAGGTAGCACTATTTTTTGTAAGACCACTAAGGGATGGATTCACAAAGAATCTGATGGAGAGGATGGCACCAATGGTGTGAAAAAAAAATCTTAGATCACATTAAGGCAATTGAGAAAACAACTGTTACCAACCTATATGCCTACTCTCCCATCTAGATCTATCCATCTATCTATCCATCTATCTATCTATCTATCTATCTATCTATCTATCTATCTATCTATCTATCTATCTATCTATCTATCTATCTCTATCTATCTATCTTTGGTGAGGCATTTGGGGTTAAGTGACTTGCCCAGAGTCACACAGCTAGTAAGTGTCAAGTGTCTGAGGCTGGATTTGAACTCAGGTCCTCCTAAATCCAGGGCTGGTGCTTTATCCACTGCACCACCTAGCTGCCCCATCATTTTTTTTTTAAATGAGTGTTACCTTCATGCCCACCCAGGGCTTTTTCTTTGAGGTATCTATAGGGGAAAGACAAGCTTTTTTTTTTTTTTTAAGTGAGGCAATTGGGGTTAAGTGACTTGCCCAGGGTCACACAGCTAGTAAGTGTTAAGTGTCTGAGGCCGGATTTGAACTCAGGTACTCCTGACTCCAGGGCTGGTGCTCTATCCACTGCGCCACCTAGCTGCCCCAAGACAAGCTTTCTTAACCACAATATCTCAGAAAGAACACATTTTTACCATTTTTTATAGAATGAAACATGTAAAGAATACAAGGTACCATTGTGCTAATTGTTAATAAACTTTAATAAGTCTTTGATTTGGAGAGTAAAATGTCCTATTAAGAACTCTCTTCTAGTAAGGCATTCAATCCAAATATAACCCAGGGTTCAAGCCTGGAATATATCTAATCTATCTAATCTGGTGAAGGACTGTGGATGTAACCCTGAGATCCTGGGTTGGACTGTGTGACAGATTAAGTTAGTACAGGAGCTCTGGTGAGGAGAGATGTTCATCATTTCTGTTTTGAAAAAGCAACACGTGTGGTTTCAGGAAGAGACCCAAGGAGAGGAGGCAGCACCTCAACATGCTTCTTATTTTCATTTTGTTTCCCTTGAGCTTTTAAGGAATTTCCCCTTGGCTAATAAGATGGGGGCCTCTCTCTCTCTTGGTTAAACTGAGATGTCTCTCTTCTAAGGAAAAATCACATTCCCTCTATTTCCTAATATAATCTTTTCTGATTTCCTTTCACCTTTTGCTTTGATAATTGTGTGTCACTCTATTCGCTATTTCTCAATTCACTTTAATGTGAATTTGGTGGGAAAGATTTAAGCCTGAGGATGCAAATTTGGGGTTATCTCCTTCTTTAAAGGAGAACAGTGAGAGAAACAAGCAGCTCTGTCGTTTTTTGAACCTAAAATAAAAATCAGGCACCCGGACCAGCAGTATCTGGGAGAGGGGGGCAGATAGATGTAATTGTAGTGCAATATCACCTCTCAGAGAAGAACAGATTGCCCAGCCATGTGTCCCCTTCTCTTATTCTCCTCCAGGCAGGAATCAAAGTCTCCCTTGGAGAAGGGGAGGCCAGATTCCATGTCTCCCTGGGAGCCACATTTAGAGAAGCCTCATGGATAGGTACATCTTAGATGGGCAGCACAGCTCTCCACATATATCAAAATCATTCTGGATTCTTTGAAAGATAAAACAACAGAAACAACCCCATCCAGCAACCCTCTGATCATAAACATCAAGCAAGGCATACAGCAGGGAGACGTTTTTGCTGATGGAGCAGAGCTTCAGAGAGCCCAGTGGAACAAAGTGGTGGAGCATAGGTGGAGACTGAAGCAGGTAGCCCATCATCTGTGGAAAATGGGTGAAGAGGGCCTCAGAGGGAATATGAAAGGGAATGGGTATCCTGGAGGCTGGGGAGGCCAGATAAAGCCGTACCGGAAAGCCTGGGGAAAGGGGACTCTGGAGAAGGAAAAAAAGAAACGGACACAGAGTGAGTCCTCCCATGGGGTGCGTAAGGGCAAGACAGATACAGAGGAAGTCTGTTGGGTTGTCTGGTCCCATCCTATCTTTCTGAAATGAGAGATATGTAGGGTGGCAATGGGTAGGTAGCAGAGACTCTGCTCTTAAATGGGGGTTGGGGTTCTTCCCTCTAAGAAACTGTTCCTGAAGCCTAAAAACCTACAAATGAAAAGAGCCTACCCTTGGGGGAAGCCCTGCTAGAATTGGGTGTTGGGCACAACTGTGGACTGATATTGTATAGCCTGGGTATATAACTCCCTCAGACACCACCAGACACAAGTCGCACGCACACCCACAGACACACACACACTGCCTTTTTCTGTCTGTCTCTCACCATTAAATGTTTTTTGGAGATCACACATTTTTAGTGGTGGACAGAGTCCTAGGGCATTGTCAGTATCTAAAGGTATCCCTAGCCAGAGAAGAGACTCCAGACATCTGCCAGCTTTTTATATTTCCTAGCAATGGGACCAAATAACCAAGAGATTTTATTTTGAGGGGAAGAGATCTCTTTGTCTCTGAGAATGTGGGGGCCAGATTCTCCTGAGTGGAGATCAGTGGAGACAGTTAATTACTGAGCAGGCGGATCAGGGATTTGGAAGGAGGGGTAAACATCATGACTCTTGCACACCTTCCTTCTCCCCATCCCATCCCTCACCCTAGCTTAGTTTCTCTGAATGACTGTGCTTCTTCCATATGTTCCTTGCATCTGGTCATTTGGAGCTTCAGGAGAGGATGGCTTTATCTGGGGAAAAGTAATGAGGATTTTCATATTGGAGATCAGAGCTATCGTTCTGCAGCAAAGACTCAGTGCCCTGCCATGACAAAAGTGCTGGATTAGGTCAAAAGCTCTGGGTTCAAATCCTGGTTCTACCAGTTACTATTAGTAATTACTAAAGTTATTAAAGGCTTCGAATGCCAAACAGAGGAGTTTGTATTTTCTACTGGTTGCAATAGGGTTTAGTGGGGGAGGAGGAAGAGGTGTCAGATGTTAGTGTAAAATAAGGGAGTTGGAATAGATGACTTTTGATGTCTCTACCAACTCTAAACCTAGGATCCTATGCAGTGCAAAGTTCAGGCTGAAGAGGAAATATCTCTGGATGTTATTCTTGTTTATAAGGCAGCTGGTGGCACAGTACATAGAACATTGGGTCTAGAGTCAGAAACACCTGAGTTCTGTGGAAATTTATTTTTATTTGGGGACCCTGCCTTTGGGCTGAGATTAAAAAGCCTTAGGCCCACAGGGTTTTGTTTTTTTTTTGTGTGTAAGAGGGGCTGGTGTCCCTCCCCCTCTCCTTCAGCTGAGCCAAAAAGCCCAGTGGGCTTTACAGGATGCCAGGTCAGACTGCTGGGGGTAAAAGCCCCAGCTCCCTCCACCCTGGGGGGATCTTCCCCAGAGATCCTGGGCTCGTGCAGGCCGGCCTCTAGTGCAGCTTGTGTGGAGGTCCCAGGTGTGCAGCAGGGGGCATGGGCCCCTCGAGTGCCTGGCCGCAGCGCTAGCACGGCTGGCCAATTAACTTTTGGCATGTGTGGGGGCACACAGAGCCCAAGGTTTGAGGGGAGATAAGGAACATATATACAGGGGAGAAGACAGTGAAAGGGGGAAGCCGGAAGATTAAGAGAACAGAAAGGCTCCGGAGGATAGAGAAAGGAGAGACGCTGAAGGGGGCGGAAAAGAGAAGGACTCTGGAGAAAGAATACGGAGCAGGGGGGCTTTTCAGTGAGGGGAATGCTAGAAGAAGGTCCGTTGGTACGCAAGAGGAGGCTAAAAAAGTTCCAGGTGCGGCAGGTGGAAAGAGACGTGCTGGAAAGCAGTCAGGTTGTACATTTTATTTCCCTGTATTCTTAATTTTAAATTGTATCTCATAAATAAACCCTCTGCTGTTAAAATGGAAGAGGCTTCTTAATCTTTTGCTTATCAATTTGGGAGGAACAAGTGTGGTGGAACTTTTTTAAATGGCCCATATTAAATGAATAGCAGTCAGATAACCAGCCAGTCAAAAGCCTTCAGATTAGTCCTTCAGTCAGATTAGTCCCCCCAAATTAGGCAAGCTAGTTAAAATATTTCTACAGTTCAAATCCAGCTGTGTGACCCTGAGTCAGTCACTTAACCTCAGTTTTTTCAACTATGTTGTTATGTTTTCAACAGGGTTGTTATGGAGATCAAATAAGATACTATTTGCAAAAACAAGAAAACCCTACTTAGCATAGTTCCTATCACACAGTAGTTGCTATATAAATGCTTATTCCCTTCCCTTACCCCTTCCTGTTTTTGGATGACATCACCGTAGCTTCATTTATGGTTGCATTCCCCTTTTTAACACTTCTTAAATACAGCCGCTTCTCTCCTCTTCCACCACTCTGGTGCAGGTCTTCCTCACCTCACAACCTCATAATCTGGACTATTGCAATAGCCTGCTGGTGGGTCTGCCTGTCTCAAGTCTCTTCCCACTGCACTCCATCCTCCATTTAGCCACTAAGGTATGACACCTCTTCCTCCTCCCCCACTAAACTCCAGTGATTTCTTATTGCCTCCAGGAGAAAATACAAACTCCTCTGTTTGGCATTCAAAGTCTGTAATAACCTGGGCCCCTCCTGCCTTTCCAGTCTTTCCATGAGCAAGACACTCCATCTCTCTGGGCACGCTCTCGGGCTGTCCTCCATTCCTGGAACGCTCTCCCTCCTCTGTTCTGACTACTGACCATCCTGGCTTTTAAGTCCCAAATAAAATTCCATCTTATATAGTGAGCCTTCTCCAACCCCACTTAATTCCAGTGCTTTCCCTCTGTTAATTATTTCCTATTTATCCTGTACATAGCTGTATATATTTATTTGCCTATTCTCTCTCCCACCCCCATTAGATTGTAAGCTCCCTGAGGGCAAGAACTGTCTTTTGCTTCTTTTTGTATCCTCAGATTTTAGCACAGTTCCTAGAACATAGTACAGGCTTAATAAATGTTTGTTGAATGAATGAATGAATGAATGAACAAAACTGCAGAGCTTCCTGAGAGATCTATAATCACTCAAAATAGTTTGACCTAACTAAGCCACAGGAAATACCAAGTGTGTAAAGAGTATCTATTTCCCACATTATGATATTCAGTTAGAGAGGTCCGTGTGTGTGTGTGTGTGTGTGTGTGTGTGTGTGTGTGTGTGTGTGTGTGTGTGTATGAGAAGACAGAGAGACAGAGATAGAGAAAAAACACATAGCTGTGTGCAATAGTTGATAGCTAGGTATCATAGGGGATAGAGTGATGGACTTTGGAGTCAGTAAGACCTGGGTTCAAAAATCTTGCCTCAGCTACTTTATAGTCATGTGATCCTGGGAAACTCACTCTCTCAGTCTCATTTTCTTCATTTGTTTCATGTAGATAATAAATGCATCTAATTCATAGGGGTGCCTTGAGAATTAAATGAGATAATATTTATAAAGCACTCCGCAAAAATCTTAACGAATGTAAGCTATCATCATCATCATTATATATTTATATAGACACAAATACACAGAAACATGTGCATGTATGGTTATTGGTACAAATAGACAATGAATGAGTTAGAAGGAAGCAGGAGAAAAAAGCTGGTCAGACAATTAGCTTCTATTAAAGGCTTCCTAAGGGACAGGCATTGTGCTAAGTATTGGGAATACAGAGAAAGGTTAAAAACTCAAGACAACAACAAAAAGAGAACAAGAAAACTGTGAGCTGAATTGCCTTATGGAAATTGCAAAGGCTCAGTTAATGCTTCCCAGTTTCTCTCAGAAGCAAAGACCCATTTTTTTTTTCATACCAGTCTTGGTGGTGTGATATTGGTGCCAGTGTGGAATGCAACAGCCTTTAAAGAACGGGAAATATGTAGCATGTAGATTCATACGAGACATAAGGAACTTTAGGGAAGAACTTAATTATTTAAAAAAAATGTCAGGGGAAGCTAGGTGGCTCAGTGGATAAAGCATTGAACCTGGATTCAGGAGGACCTGAGTTCAAATCCTACCTCAGACACTTGACACTTACTGCCTTGCCAAAAACAAAAAACAGAAAGCCAACAATCATCCACATTATGTGTTGATCACCTGTGATAGACTTGCTTCTTCTCAGCAATACAACGGTACAAGATGGTTCCAAAGGACTCATGATGGAAAAGGCTCTCCAAATCCAGAAAAAAAAGAACTTTGGAATATCTATGGAGATTGAACCATAATATTTCTTTTGTTGTTGTTTTTTTTGAGGCTTTTCCTTTTTGCTCTGATTCTTCTCTTATAACATGACTAATGCAGAAATATGTTTAATGCTATTGTACATATATAATCTATATCAGATTACTTGCTGTCTTGGGGAGGAGAGAAGGGAGGGAGGGAGAAATTTTTGAAACTAGAAATCTTATAAAAACAGATGTTGAAAACTATCTCTACAAGTAATTGGAAAATAATGAAATACTTTTATAATAAAAAAAGCAAATAAAAATGTTATCAAGAGAATGGATGATCAAAACAAAAGGGGATGGGCAGGTCACAGGGTGGACAGCCCAAGTGCTTCATTGGCATTTTTGGGATTAGCAGGAGAAATCAAAAAAATCAAAAACCCTGAGCGCATTGTTGGTTGAACCCTATGATGAATTTGTGGGTGACTGTGGACCAGATTTGTACATTATGGGCAGTCATGAGTGCTTTGTGTTCTGTAGCTTGGAGAAAAGATCCAAACTGATGAGATCACCATCTAATTTGGGTATATGAGTATCATTATTTTTAGATCTATGTCAAATAATAGTGGAAACAATGGACATCCTTGCTTTACTCCTGACCTCAGTGACTCAATTTGTAAATCTGTAAAGCATTTAATGTTTTTTTCTGTGACAAATTATTCCAGTTCATAGTTTTAGATCAATACTGTTTATAATATGAAGGATCTTTTTAAACCCAGTATGTTTTTAACATGAGTTGCTGTATTTTAGAAGATCTTCTTTGGTGTCAATATAATCTTGTCATTTTATTTTTTAATTATTAATTTGATTTATTATGCTTATAATTTTCCCAGTGTTGAGCCATTTTTTTGCATTCCTGGTATAAATTTGACCTGATCATAAGGAATAGATTGTTTTTAATTTTAAAAAAATCATTATTCATTGGTGGTATTACCTTTTCTGCTTTATCTCTTCCAGTTTTTGTTACCAATACATTATTTATCTCAGGATGAATTTTGTAAAATGCCCTCTTTTTCTGTTTTTGTGAGCAGTTCGCATAGTATGTGAGTTAATTTTATAAAGATGTTTGCTAGAGTTCACTTTTAAATCTATCTAGATTTGATTTTTTAAAAAAATATGGGAGTTGTTGATTTCTTCCTTTGAGATTCAGTGCTTTAGATTCTGTTTTTACTGTTTAGTTAATCTAAGTATTTAAATTAAAAAATATTTATTCATTTCACTCAAAATTATTCTCATTGATACATAGTTGAATATAATAGTTTTTGACAAATTCCTTTATTTCCTCTCAGTTCATTGTGAATTCCTCTTCAGTTTTGATTTTTTTAATCTTAGTTCCATTTATAATCTCAATAGTCATTTTGTGTTTAGCTCTAATTCACAGGATAGATCTACCAATCTACTATCTATATATCTATATTTGGACTTATTTTAGGTTTATTTATTTATTTGTTTTTCCACTTCCTTGTTCAATCCATTGATCTTTTCTTTATTTCTTTTTTTGATATGTATTTATAGATACAAATTCTTCCCTGAGGACTATGGGAGGTGCATTCTTGAAATTTTGGATGTTACCACATTTTTTTCCTTCAATATAATTTTCAGAGTTTTTATGATTTATTTTTTGACCCAGTGTCACTTAGGATTTTATTATTTAGTCTTTGGATGAGTTCTTTGCTTATGATTACTTTATTAATTACAATTGTATTATCTTCCAAAAGAATGTGTTTTAACAATACTGCTTTTCTGCTTCTGTTTGAGTTCTTTATACTTAATATAGTCCGTTTTCATAAATGTGCCAAATATTGCTGAAAATAGGCATGCTCCTTAAAATTTCCTTTCAGCAATCATGGAAGTTCTATACTATATAATCTTTCTAATATTCTATTTAGATTCTTAGTTCAATTCTTGCTTATCTTTCTGTTAGATTTGTCAAAGTTTAAAGAGTGATTTTTGAAGTACCCACCAATTATTGATTTACTAGTGAGGTAAACCTGTAATTTTGCTAACTTTCCCTTTAAGCACTTTGATGCTGTACCATTCAGTGTATACATGATTAATATTGTCATAGTTTTTCTTATTTCTGATACCTTCAAGCATAATGTAGTTTCTCTGCTTATCTATTTTTGTTTCTTCATTTGAGGCCATGATTGGCATTACTGGTTTTTGCATTTTGCTGAGGAATGATGAATTCTTCTCTAGTCTCTCATTTTATCACTTAGATGAATCTTTATTTTTTCATTGTGAGTCTTATAAATATTAAAATTATTATTATTATTATTATTCTAATCCATTCTACCAACCTCTTCTGTTATCTGGGAAAGTTCATCCCATTTACATTCATGGTTATGATTTTTTAGTTTGTTTTACTACCTACTAAATCCTGTTCAAATATTTCTTTAGAAGATAAAAGAGAGAATGAAATGAGCACTAAGGAGCTGTAGTCTATTGCTCAGAACAATCTATTTTCAATCTTCCCCACTCCTTTTCTCCCATTCTATATCCAAATTACCAGGTCTTGCTCTTTTCCATCCCCCCCCCCTTTTTTAAACTTTGTAATCAGTCATCTAATATCTGTAGTTTCCTTTTCTGAATCTACTCTCTCAAAATTCCATTTTACCTTTCCTTCCATCCTATTTATTCCAGTATATTTTGTTTTGATAGATATTTTTATTTATTTGACTTTTATTTTCTTTTTTAAAAACTTCTCCTGCTTAGTGTATGTAGAGTTAGGTTCACTTCCATGTTTAAATAACGTTCATATATTATCTTATTTAATCCTTGCAACAATACTATAAGGCAAATGTTATTCTCATGCTCATTTTACAGATGAGAAAACTGAGTCAGAGAATGCCTAAGTGACAGCATCATACAGCTAATAAGTATCTGAAGCAAGATTTGGACCCAGTTCTTCCTGACTTCAAATTTACTACTCTCTTCACCACAATACCTGAGTTTAGTAATCAAGCAAGAGGAATGAATGTATGATACGATAACTGTCTATAATTTTCTTAATTTAGGGAACTCTCTCTATCAAAGATAGATCACAGCCCATCTATGACTCAGTAGATAAGTCCTTGGGAGTTGTCTTCGGGAGAGTAGAGTGGGTGAGGATCAATGGAGGAGAAAGGGAATATGCATTTATTAAGCACCTACTACATATCAGGCACTGTGCTAAGTGCTTTACAAATCTTATCTCACTGAACCCTCACAACAACTCTGTGAAGTAGGTGCTGTTATTATTTTACAGCTGAGGCAACTGAGTAACAAAAAGGGATTTGCCCAGGGTCACTCAGCTAGTAAGTATTGGAGAACAGATTTCATCCAGGCCCAGTGCTCTCTCTTCTATTCCACTTAATAGTTTTGATATTAAGTAATTTACTTAGGGTCACCCAGCTTGTATGGTGTCTGAACCGAGGGCTTTTGGATTTCAATATCAGCCCTCTATCAATTACAGCACATTTCCTCCCTCTGTGGTGTTGTATGAAAGAGACCATCTAGGAAGGTGAAAATTGGGGTGTCTCTTTTAGAACTATAAAAGAATGTTCACTGCCTGGGTCAATCAGATACTCCCCCATTCCCCCAACTACCGACCAATTAGTGTAGGAAGTAGGGGCTTTTTTTTTTTTTTCCAGTTAAGGACCTGGCAGTTACAAAAATCCTATTTGAAAGTCTGAGGATTTTTGTTGCTTGTAACCAGGCAGTTACAGTTTGAATGTTAGGGGATTTTTGTTTACTGAGCACTTCATGTTTTTTCAAGTGCTTCTCAGACCTTTTGCAATCAAGGCCTCCTTGGTGCTAGAGAAATAAAGTGATGTATGTGTGCTAGATAATAATAAGAAATATAGTGCTTGTCATTTACAAATAGTGCTATTCATTATTCCTCACTACAACACAGCACATTAGCCTGCTCTTCCTTTTATAGGGAAGGGAACACAGGCAGGGTATCTAGTGAACATGACATGTCTATGGTTAGCGGTGCAAATTGGATTAGATTTCATATTCTCTGACAGTCCTTCTCCTCGCTTCATCTCTCATAGAGGCTGACTTTACCCCAATATGTAATTAAGTTATCTTTATACAAGGCCAACCTTATGCTTAGGGGGAGCAGGTGTTTTGTTTTGTTTTTTTTTTCTTGGCATATCTAGTGCCCCTGCATAGTGTCTGAAACATAGTAGGCACTAAATATATGTTCAATGAACAAATATATGTTCAATGAACAAATGAATGAATGAAACATTATTCTGCCCCTTCTACACCCACCACCCCAGTATTCTCCCTGCCAAAGAGAGACCCATCTCCACTCTTAGCTTTTCTATTAATTTTCCATTGAAAATTTCTGTTAATTTCACATGGAAGCAAATAACTTCAACTTTAAGAACTTCAGTTTCCTCATTTGTACAAAAGGGGGTTGGATTTGATTGCCTCCTGGGGGCCCCTCCATACATTCCTGATTCTCTTAGTCACTTAAGGTCTCAGCTCCAAAATTTCTTTAGTTTATGGCATTTTTGATCAGAATAAATAGTGCCCTCCAGTGGTGGTGTCTGTAAGGGAAACTGCAAACTTAAAGGTTGATAATTCTATTTTCATCTCTACTATTTATTTGCTAGCCATGTGGTTTCCAGGAAACAATTTCACTTTTTTAGGTCTCTCACAGTCCAGCTCCAAGCCACCTTTTCTGTCTTTCTGTACATTACTTTCCTCTTCAACATCCGGCCAATATGGCTTCCTTGCTGTTTCCAGTGCATTCCATTCCATTTCAATGTCTGTGGGCCTTTTTCCACGTGTGGAATGCATTCTTACCTCCACCTTTGAGAATCACTAGTTTCTTTCAAACCTCAGCTCAAGTACCAGCTCCTATGTGAGGGCTTTCCTCACCACCCACCCCTCCTCTACCTACAGCGCGTGCACACACAAGCACGCACGTGCACACACACACACACACACACACACACACACACACACACACACACTACTTTGTATTCACATTTTTATGTACTTTACATTTACTTATCTGTGCATATATTGTTCTCTCCCCAATAGAATGTAAGTCTTTTGAAGGCAAGGCTATTTCCTTTATGTCTTTGTGTCACTTACCCAGTAGTGCATAGTAAACACATGATAATATTTGTTAAATGAATAAGTGAGTAAGTGAATAGGGGTGGGAAGGAAATGAAGTGGGGGAGGGTCCTCTTTCCAATAAGTCATCATTAACATTTTTTTTAAAGCCATAGGATCAAGTGCTGTTCTTTTGGGGCAGCTAGGCGGTGGTGCAGTGGATAGAGCACCATCCCTGGAGGCAGGAGGACCTGAGTTCAAATCCGACCTTAGACACTTAACACTAGCTGTGTGACTCTAGGCAAGCCACTTAACCCCAATTGCCTCACCAAAAAAAAAAAAAAAAAGAAAGAAAGAAAGAAAAAGTCATAGGATCTTAGATTTAGAGCTAGATGGGAATCTAAGAAGAGGTCACTGAGGCCAACCTTCTCATTTTTTTGGATGACGGAACAGAGTCCCAGGAAAAGAGTGACTTGTCCAGGGTCTCATAGGTAGTGACTGAGCAGAACTCGGATTTGTTACAGTTTGCCCTGAATCCAGATGGAGCAGCCTTCCGTTCTCCTGCATCAGATTATCTTCCTTGACAGGAAGCCATTGAGAGGTCTTGGGGTTTGGGAAAGGATGCACAGAATAAGCAAAAAGGACACAGAAAAGATAGGTGAAAGGTAGATGGTGGTTCTAGACAGCTTACTTCACAGTTTTTTCCTAGGGCCAGCCCTCTCCCTGGGGTAATGCTGCTCTCCAGGCCATGTCCAATTTTCTCTACAAGAGATTTTAGAGATAGCTGAAGATGAGGGCACCACAGGACTTTCTGAACCATCAGACTGTTACAATTAGATGCAGACTATCAGCCTAAGAGATCCATGCTGCCAATTTGATCCCCACCCAGAAGACCAGTGAGAGCTCCATCTAGACTTTGAATCAGTTATAAATAACATATGTGTTATTTGGAACGGAGGGAGTATCACCAGCTGGTTTGTATTCCTGGGATTGCCTGAATGGAATCAGGGTCCTGTTAGCATCTACAGGCACCTGTCAGATGTGGGACTTTGGGTTTCATTAAAAAACAAACAACCATCTTCCAAACAGCATCTTAATGAACAGCTGAAAAACTCCCTTTCCTCTTTTCCTGGAGACCTTCCTTGGTTCCATGTGTCCAAGGAAGGGCTGAGGAAAGAACTTTACAAGCAATATAGAAAACAAAAGAAGAAGACTTTGGAGGGAGTTTAATGTGAGAAATAAGGTTTTCAAAAGCAATCTTAGAAAATCTGTTTCTAGAAATAGTACTTTGGTGCCCAAACTCTTTCCCCCTACTATTGCCTGATTATTTTTGTCTAAAGAGGCCATTCTGTATAATGTGCATGGTGGCACATAGTAAAGTGTTTAATAAATGCTTGTTGATCAATTGTCTATAAATGGATCACTTTTTCCCCTCTCTGCTTTGTCCTGTGGTGAATGTCAATTAAATATAGGCAAAGAGATTACATCTTAGTTAAGAAAATGAGACAAATACTATGAAATAGCAAGTCAGGAGACATGATTCTAGCCCCATTTCTGCTATTAACTAATCATGTGGTAGCTAACAAATGACTTAACTTTCCCAGGTCTTCTTTTCCTCCTTTGTACAGTACAATATTTAGGAGTTCTTTGGTTCTGTAAGGCAGCACATAATAAGGTTAGACTGTGAGCTACAGGCTTGCTAAGTTTTAAGAGTTCAGAAAAGAGAAAGGTCATTGTGGGCTGGGGCAATCAAGGGAAGGCCTCAGGAAAGAAGGTGAGACTTGAGTAGTGTAGGGGTCAAATTTAATATGGGGACAGTTAATTGGGTGGCTTCTTGTAATATTGGGGTTCAGAAAATAATAAGGGACCTCTAGGTCCAAAGTTTCCTCCCCTCCGAACTGCCTTTTTTAGTTATTTCTCCCAGGCCAATAAGAAAGGAGATTAACAGCCTCTTTTCCACAAACCAGGTTTTATTAATGGGAATAAAATATACAGCAAAGGTGAAACTAATAAATTCAAGGCCAAGGGAATAGGGAAAGAGGAAAATGGATAATCTACCTGGCTCTAGCAAAAGCTGTCTCAAACCCAAACTCGCTTTCAGCTCAGCTAATTCAAAGAGCTGGATTTTATTAACTCACTACCAGGGGTCCGTAATTTCTATGGGAGTCAGCTGTTCAGCCTGTCTCTAGTCCGCTCTGAAGGCTTCTCCAAGTCAAGAGAGAGCCACTTCCTGTTGGGGTCCCTTTTTCTACTCTTTTCTCCCTCCCCCAAAGGGGAGGTCCTTCAAGTTGTGTGGCTGAGACTGGTTCCCTGTTGATGATGCAGTCCACAGCCTCTGAGGACATGCCTTCTCAGGGTTGGCCAAGTTAGACTAGGTTTAACAGGGTGGGCCAGGTGTGGCTAAAATCTAATCACCTTTAAGTAGGTACCAGTAGTTTCTCATTCATACCCAATTCAAACACTACTAAGTCAATCAAGTCAGACCCCTGGGCATCTGCCAAATTCCATTATTTTACCACAGTAGGGTCTTGAAGATAGCATCAGATTTAAACTGGCAGAGAGGGTGGGCATGGGTATTCCAGGGAGCATTAACAGGTGGGGCTGACATGGGTGGTACCAAATTGGGGATACAGGTCTGATCAGAGTAGAGGATTAGCTCTGGGGAGAGTGAGAGATGAAGGCAGGTAGATAAAGTGGAATCAGTTAAGGTAGGGCCTTGAACACTCAGGTGAAGCATTTGGACTTGGGTGGTAGAAACCATTGTAGCTTTGCCAGTAGGGAAATTACATAAGGAAACTGGGAAAGTGGTGTGTGAGGGGAGGATTCCCCTTCCTTGGAGATCCTTAATAAAGACTGAACAGCCACTTAGTAAGTATGCTATAATGGAGATTTCTTATGTGTATGGGCTGAACTAGATGCCCACTGAGAACTCTTCCAAATCTCACATTCTGTGATTCTCTGGTTGGGATGACAGGTAACATGTAAGATGCATTGTGTATATGTTGGGGGGAGGTAGGGGAATAGTGAGACAGAAATCAAAATGAATAATTTGCAGGCTATTACACTGTCCACATGTGGGGTAATTAGAGACTGTAATAGGGTGGTTGCCGTGGGGCTAGTTAAGAAGGGGTGGGTCTGAAAGGCATCTCAAATAATGACAAGTGTAGCAGAGTGGTCAAGAGGAGGACTGAGAGTTTCCCAAAGTCATATTCCTTATACATGATCCTCTTTTCATCTAAGCAGTTTCTTTCAGTTTTCCAGTCTAGAAACCTTGGCATCATCTTTTGATTCTAACCTTATGTGTGTGTGTGTGTGTGTGTGTGTGTGTGTGTGTGTAATAGTCACCTGTCTTCTCTTTGCCTCAGTATTTGAGGAAGAAGTGGTCTTTTTTCTTGCAAGGTAACTTTTCTGCTTGTGATCTTTATCCAATCCCTTCCCTTCCTATGTCCTATACGAACTTCCTCAAACATCATTCTCTCTATATACCCCCTCTCTCGTTCTCTCTCTTCTTCCTCCTTCTCTGCCTCTCTCTTCCTCCTCCCATTTCTCTCCCCGCTCCCCTTCAATTTCTTGCTCTCTTCTTTCCCTTCCTCTTTTTCTCCCTTCCCATCCTCTCTCCCTTTTTCCTTTCTCTTTCCATCCCTCCCTACCCCCACTCTTTGTGTGTATATATGTATGTTTATTCAATCTATCTTCCAGCTTCTTCTTCACTGCCTACAAACACGTTGTTTATCTCTATCTTTATCCTTACCAAAACTTTAAATGAACCCTGCTGGCCTTTAAAGATGTTGCCTTACATAGTAATGGTGGTATAATGTGATGAGCCTGGTTGTGCAACCACTTCTGTCCCTCCCTCCCCCCCCACCCCAACCCTACCAGTCAGCCAGTCAGTCAACAAAGAATTTATTAAGCTCTTACCATGTGATAGGGAATAAAAGGCAAAACCAGTCCACGACCTCAATGAATTAATATTCTAATATCACAACCTATGTATTCTGGGTATGTATATGAGTATATGCAGAGTAGATGGAAGTTAATTTCAAAGGGGAAAGCACTAGCAGCCAGGAAAACCAGAGGAGGCTTCCCCAGAAGCTGAGCATTAAGCTCAATCTCGAATAATGCCTGGGAAGTCAGGAGATGGAGGTAAGAAGGGAAAGCATTCCAGGTGTGATGGACAGGGAGGCCAATGGAGATGAGGAAAGACTGTTGCCTACAATGAACACAAGTCCAAGGTCAGGTTGTAGGTTGTAGAATTCATGAAAGGAAGTATAGTGTCCGAATATTCCAAAGGTAGGAAGGAGCTGGGTAGCAAAGAATTTTAAACAGCCATACCATTAAGTCCTAACACTGGGTCTGGAGTCAAGAAGAACTGAGTTCAAATCCTTCCTCAGACACATGACCCTGGACAGGTCACTTAGCTTCTGTATGCATCGGGTTCCTCATCTGTAAAATGGGGATAATAATGGCACCAATCTTGCAAGGTTGTTGTGAGGATCAAATTAGATAGTATTTCTAAAGCTCTTCACATAGTGCCTGGCAAATAGTGAACACCATATAAATGTTAGCGATGTTGATGATGAGGAGAAGGAGGAGGAAGAGGAAGAGGAGGCTAGATAGTACAGTGGATAGAGAACTGGGCCTGGAGTTAGAAAAACTCATCTTCCTGAGTTCAAATCCAGCCGCAGCCACTTACCAGCTGTGTGATCCTGGGCAAGCCACTTAACCCTGTTTTCCTCAGTTTCTTCATCTGTAAAATGAGCTGGAGAAGGAAATAGCAAACTATTCCAGTATCTCTTCCAGGAATCCAGAGTGCGGGTCATGGAGAGTTACTGGACATGACTGAAAAATGATTTTCTCCTTCTCCTCTTCCTCCTCCTCCTCCTCTCCTCCTCCTCCTGTTTTTGCAACTCATAAAGAGATCACCTGGTATGGCTACGTATTTATAGTTAAACACCTCCATAGAGGTTTCTTTCTGTGATTAGGTCCTGGGCTTTCAAACACCAGCTCCTTTATGCCTGTAGCTCTCCTCCCTTTCACTGCCAAACTTCTAAAATATTGCCTAGTTGCAGCCTAGTTACTTCTCATCCAGCCCTTGCTTCTGACCCTACTATTATCCTAAAACTGCTTTGCTATACTAAAACCCGTGCCCCTTATCTGCTAAATCCAATGACCATTTCCTGGCTTTTGTGCTCCTTGACTTCCCAGAAACTTTTGTCATTATTTTGTCTCCTTGCGAATCAATGTGGTACAGTGAATAGACAGTTAGGCATGAAATTAGGAAGAGCCCTAGGCTCAGTTCTCCTTGAGACATTAACCAGCTACTGACCCTTTGGATAAGGTCCCAGAGAAGGAAAGTGACTTACCCAGTGAAATACAGACAGCAAATAAGAGAGCTGAGATGTGAACCGAGATCTTCTAACTCCAGACAGAATTTTTGTGATTTAGGAACATATACCCAATCTACCGAGGTAAATCATCTCTCTAAATACATGAAGAGTAGGAGTTCTTAATAGCTCTGTAAGTGTGCTGGCACTTTTGAACTTCAGTACTGCCTAGAAAAATCTTTTCCTTGCATCTACATATTTTTCTGGAATATAGAGTTACAAGAAGCAGAGAAAGATCTCTAGATTAGGGGTTCTTAACCTCTTTTGTGTCATGGACCCTTTGGGCATGCTGGTGAAGTTTAGGGGCCCCTTCTCAAAATAATATTTTAAATGCATAAACACATAGGATTGTAAAGGAAACAAATGATACTCAGATGCAATTATCAAAAATATATGTATATCTGTGCATAATTATATCTATGCATTAATTAGAGAGGGAAGAGAGAGACAGACAAGAGAAAGAGAAGGAAAAGAGGAGAGAGAGAGAATAGAGGAGAAAAGAAGGAGAGAAAACAGAGAGGAGAGAGAAGGAAGAAAGAGAAAGAGAGGGAAGAGAGGGAGGAGAAGAACATACAGAGAGATGGAGAGAGACAGACAGCGACGGAGACAGAGACATAAAGAGAGCAAGTTCATGAGTCCTGGTTAAGAATCCCTCCCTGCTCCAAGATGTTTTGTGGTTCTTAGTTTCTACATTTCAAAAATGAGAGGATCTGTCCAAAAGTCTTTAAGGTCACTTTCAACTCCAAATCCTGTGATCCTGCAACTCCCTTCACAGTCATCTGGAAATTCAAAGCCTAAGGTAAAAATTCCTTTCCTAAGTTCTGGCATATTTGTCCACAATCATTCATGGGTTAATAGAAAAGGAAATGATAAAATTCTGTATAAATAATTCATGGCAGTTCAGTGGTGAGCTCCTTGATGGCAGAAATTGTTTTACTTTTGTCTTTTGTCCCACTTTCTATCATATTGTAATCCCTGCACATAGGCACAAGGTCATGCTCACATTCTGGCTACCACCTCATTGCCTGTCTCCATGCTTTTGCACAAGCTATCCCCACTGTTCCTGGAATGCTCTTCCTCCTTACTCCAGCCTTTTAAAAGCCCTTCACAATTCAGGTCATGTGCCAGCTCCTCCTGGAAGCCTATCCTACTTTCCCCTGCTGCTAGTTCCTTCTACCATAGAAATCACTTGGTACAAAGTTAGGACTTATTTTTCTGGCTGGGTGTTGTATTTGTCCTTATTAGAATTTAAGGTCCCTGAGGACAGGGACTTTTTTTTCTTTTTACCTTTTATCTCCAGAGCTTAATACAGTACCTCATATGTAGCTGTCAATTAATAGGTGTTTGTTGAATTGAACTGTTGAAAGGATGTTTATTGAATTGAATCAAATACAGCATGTTTATTGAGTTCCTACTATGTTCTTAGAGGTTCTTTGGGGATAAAAAACAAACAACAAACTCAGATAGGTTGTGTAGTGGATAGAACTCTGGTTCCAGAGTCAGGAGGACCCATGTTGCCCAGTACAAATCTGACCTCAGACACTAGCTGTGTGACCCTGGGCAAGCCACATACCACATTTACCTCAGTTTCCTCATCTGTAAAATGAGCCGGAGAAGGAAATGGCAAATCACTCCAGTGTCTTTGCCAAGAAAACCCCAAATGGGGTCACAAAGAGATACACAACTGAAATAACTGAACAACAACAATTCAATAAAAATTTGTTGAATGTCCCTGTGTATATGTTTATTTTCAAATAATAATTTTTTTTCCATTTGTCCCTCTTACTACCATCCATGAACAAATTTTAAACAACAACAAAAACCCCAAAACAAAACAAGTCTCTCAATACATATTTTCAAAGCCCAGAAAAGTATATCCTAATTTAGCTATATCTGAAAATTTTTATCTCCTGGATTTTAAGCTCATTACCTTTTTGTCAGGAGGTAAGTAGTATGCTTCATCTTCATTCTTTTTGGAATCATTGGTCATTACATTGATCAGATTTCTAGTCTTGGAAGTTGTTTTTTTAAAATAATATTGTTATCATTGTAGAAATTGTTCTTCTAGTAATGCTTACATTGTTCTGCCTCACTTCATAGAGATCTTCACTGTTTTTTCTGAAATTACACATTTAATCATTTCTCATGGCACAATAATATTTCATTCCATTCATATACTGTGATATGTTTAGCCAATCCCTAATAGGAGAACAGCCCCTTAGTTTCCAATTTTGGGCTATTACTAAAAAAGCTGCTATTAATATTTTTGTACATATAGATTCTTTTTCCTCTTTGATTTCTTTAAGAGGCATAAGTTTCTCAGTAGTAGAACTGAGTCAAAGAATTTAAACTGATTGATAACTTTCAGGGCATAGTTCCAAAATTGCTTTACAAAATACCTGGGCTATTATTCATCAACAATGCAGTAATAACTTATTTTCTCACAGCCCTTCTAAACATGTCATTTTGCCAATCTTGATAGGTGTGAGGTAGAACTTCAAAGTTGTTTTAATGTACATTTCTTTAATTATTGGTGATTTAAAGAATAAGTTTGGATTTTTTCCTTTGAAAACTGCCTGTTTATATTCCTTGACCACTGTCTCTTAGCCTTATACTTTTGAATCAGTTCCTTATATCTCTTGAATATTAGATCTTTATCAGAAAAATGTGTGGGAAACATTTTCTCTCGGTAACTTCTTTCCCTTTTAATTTTTGCTGTATTAGTTTTATCTGCATAAAACCTTATTAATTTTAGGTAATTAAAATTATCTATTTTAAATATTATGGTTCTCTTTATTGTTTCTTTAGTCATGAACCTCTTCCCCTATCCATTGATCTGAAAAGTAATTTCTTCTTTGCGCCTCTAATTTGTTTATGATGTGACCTTTTATATCTAGATCATGTATCCATTTGGAGTTTATATTGGTATATAGTGTGAGTTATTGGTCTCAACTAATTTCTGCCAGACTGCTATTCAGTTTTCCCCAAATAGTGTATATTTTTCCCTCTGTAACTTGAGTTTTTGGGACTATCAAACACAAAGCTAGTGGGTTTGTTTAGTTCTGTTTGTTGTGTACCTAATTTGTTCCATTCATTCTCTGTCTCTTTCTCTCATCCAATACCAAATTATTTTAATGGTTACGACTTTATTACTGTTATTTTTTTTTGTGAGACAATTGGAGTTAAGTGACTTGCCCAGGGTCACACAGCTAGTAAGTGTTAAGTGTCTGAGGCTGGATTTGAACTCAGGTCCTCCTGACTCCAGGGCCGGTGCTCTATCCACTGTGCCACTTGGCTGCCTCTGATTACTACTTTCTAATACAATTCTGAGATCTGGTATACTCGTAGAACTCTCCCACATTTTCCAGTATTTTCATTATTACCCTTGAAACTCTCAAATGTTTATCCTTCCATACAAATTTTATTATTATTTTTCTAAGCCTATAAAATATTCTTTTGGGAATATGATTTGTTCAGCACTGAATCAATAAGTAAATTTAGGTAGTATTATCATTTTTATTATATTGGCTTGACCTGTTCATTAGAAATTAATATCGCTCCAATTATTTAAGTCTGTCTTTATTTCTGGAAAAATTGCTTTATAGTTAAAGTTATATAGTCACATATTTTATAGCATCTGCATTATTTTGAATGCAATTTCTCTTTCTGTCTCTTCCTTCTAGAAGATCAACCTCTTATAACATATGTCATTTTCCTATTTTATTATCTTTTCCAGTCTGATAGTTATGATGTGGGACCTCAAAGTTACTTTAATTTTTATTTCTCTGCTTGTTAATGATTTAGAGAATGTTTCTAATGATTATTGATAGCTTGGAATTTTCCTTTAAAAAGTACCTGTTCAGGGGAAAGCTAGGTGGTGCAGTGGATAGAGCACTGGTCCTGGATTCAGGAGGACCTGAGTTCAAATCCAGCCTCTGACACTTGACATTTACTAGCTGTGTGACCCTGAGCAAGTCACTTAACCCCAATTGCCCCGCAAAAAAAAAAAAAAAGAAAGAAAAAGAAAAAAAAAAGAAATTGAGGGGATGCCCATCAGTTGGGGAATGGCTCAATAAGTTGAGTAATATAATTGTGATATAATACTATTGTGTTTTAAGAAATGACAAGAAGGATGATTTTGGAAAAATGTGAGAAGTCTTATATGAATTGATGCAAAGGGAAGTGAGAAGAACCAGGAGAACATTGCACACAATAATAGTAATAGTGTAACAATGATCAACTGTGAAAGACTCAGCTACTCTGATCAAGACAATGATCCAAGACAATGTCAAAGGACTTTTGATGAAAAATGTTATCTACCTCCAGAGAGAGAACTGATGAATTCTGAGTGCACATTGAAACATGCTTTTTTTCACTTTCATTATTTTTCTTAGGTTTTTTTGTATGTGTGTTTTCTTTTGTAACATGGCTAATATGGAAATATGTTTTGCATGATCACATGTATAAGCAATATTGTATTGCTAGCCTTCTTGTGAGGTTGTGAATGGCCAGGAGAGAGGGAGATTTTGGAACTCAAAACTTTTATTTTATTTTATTTTATTTATTTGGAACTCCAAACTTTTTTTGTTTGTTTGTTTTGTAGGGCAATGAGGGTTAAGTAACTTACTCAGGGTCACACAGCTAGTAAGTGTCAAGTGTCTGAGGCCAGCTTTGAACTCAGGTCCTCCTGACTCCAGGGCCAGTGCTCTATCCACTGCATCACCTAGCTGCCCCCAGGAACTCAAAACTTTAAAAAATGAATAGTGGGAGCAGCTAGGTGGCGCAGTGGATAGAGCACTGGCCCTGGAGTCAGTGCGACCTGAGTTCAAAGCTGACCTCAGACACTTAACACTTACTAGCTGTGTGACCCTGGGCAAGTCACTTAACCCCAATTGCCTCACCCCCCCCCAAAATTTTGTTTTAAAAAATAAATAGCAAATTTCTTTTTAAAATGTAGCAAATATTTAACAAAATAAATTAAAACATATTAAAAATAAAGCAGGAAATGTTCCTTTCCATGTTTAAATTCAAAACTGATTTCAAACCTGTTTCTTGAACTCTCATCTAACTACATTTTCTGATTCTGTCCTCTGGCTTCTTGCCATTGCCCACATTGCTGACTTTCACTTCCATCAACCTTTGTCGGAAACGATCTTTTTTTTTTTCATAATCTCTGACATTCATTTAGTGTTTTAAAGCTTGCAAAGCATTTACATTTTTGGTGTTCAGTCATTTAGTCATGTCTGACTCTTCATGACCCTAAGGACCATAGCACACCAGGCCCTTCTATCCTCCACTATCTCTACAAGTCTGTCTGAATTCACGTTCCTTGTTTCCATGACATCTATCCATCTCATCTTCTGCCATCTCCTTTTCCTTTTGCCTTCAATCTTTCCCAACAACAGGGGCTTTTCCAATGAGTCCCATCTTCTCATCATGTGGCTAAAGTATTGAAGCCTCAGCTTTAGTATTTGACCTCCCAGTGAACAGCCTAAATTATTTTTTTTAAAGTATTGACTGATTTGATCTCCTTGCTGTCTAAGGGAATCTGAGAAGTCCTCTCTAGTACCACAATTCAAGAGTCAATTCTGCATGCTCAGCTTTCCTTATAGTTCAACTCTCACAGCCTATTTATATACATTATCTCATTGGAGCCTCACCACAGCCCTGTAAGTTAGGTACAAAAGGTATCTTAATCCTCAATTTATAAGGAAGAAACCGAGACCTAGAGAAATTAAGCAACTTGACTTCATTCATGAAGCTAATATAAAAGTGTCTGAAGTTGGATGTGACCTCAGGTTTTCCTGATTGGAGTCCAGCTTGTTACATATGACACAATGTTTTGTCTCTTGCTCCAAACTAACCAAGAGGTTAGCACTTCACATTTCTCTTGCCCAGACCAAGCTGGCCTGTGGGCAGAAAAGCCTTGGTTGGCAATGTCGGGCTCTCATTCATATTCTCTGCCCAGATCTGCCCTTGCCCTTTCCACAAGACCTAGCTAGGGGGAATAGGAGCAGATGAGTAAAAGTCAGCAGAGTTGATCTTGAGCACAGGTAAATTGTCATAGAGAGAACTGACAGTGAAGTGAAGAGGTTGGAAGAAAGCCTAGGACCAATTATGCTCATTAGTCAACAGTGGAAACAGCAGAAAAGTAAGGCATAAGCTATCACTAGAAAAGTTCACACTCATTAGAACAAGAAAACTTGAATGATAATGATCCCACTCCACAACTTTTGGAGCATCAGCAAGGCTTTGAAAATGTTAATTAGGCCTTATAACATTGTCAAATCATAAGGCTGAAATCGTGTAAGATCACCCATTCCACCCCTTTGTTTTCAGCCCCCCCTTAAAGACTGAAAGAGATAATTTCAGATTGAATAAAAAGAAAATACTGCTTTTCATGGCAGATGGTAAATGGAAAGAACTCTAGGTGCTGTTATAGGTTTAAGATATAATCAATCAAGCAATCAATAAACATTTATTAAGCACTTACTATGTGCCAGGCAAGGCAGGATAGAGTGCTGGGCTTGTAGTGAGGAGGACTCATGTTCCTAAGTTCAAGTTCAGCCTCAAACCCTTAAAAGCTGTGTATCCCTGGGAAAGTCACTTAACCCTGCTTGCCTCAGTTTTCTCCTCTGTAAAATGAGCTGGAGAAGGAAATGGCAAACCACTCCAGTATTTCTGCCAGGAAAACCCCAAGTGGAGCCACAAAGAATCAGACAAGACTGAAATGACTGAACAGCAACAAAAATGAACCAGGTACTGTGCCATGCACTAGGGAAACCAAAAGAGGCAAAAGTCAATATGTAATGGAGGAGACAACAAATATACAAATATATACAAAGCAGATTATATGCAGGATATATAGGGGAAAATAATCAACCAGGGAAGGCACTAGAATTAGGTGGAGTCAGGGAAGTCTTCCAGTAAAAGATAGGATTTTAATCATGGAGGTTGTTAGTCAGAGTGGAGGAAGGAGAGTTTTTCAGGTATAGAGGACAGCCAGCGAAAATATCAGAAGCTGAGAAATATGGTGCAAAGAGGTTGAATGGGGAGATTTATAAATAATGGATTGGTAAAAGGTTATTATGGTAATCTTAGATACATTTGGGATATGTTTCTAAACTTTTGATAATAATCATATTCCCCAAAAGGCCTCTTTCAGATGCTTTAGGATCATATGTCTGGAGCTACAAGTGATCCCTAGTCTAGTCCAGTCCCCTGACTTTCCAAATGAAAGAGCAGAAAGTCCGTGCTACTAGGTTGGAAGGATTTCTTTCAGGATGGGATTTCTTTAAATTTGTTTGTTAAAATGCTCTTTGGAAAAAAAATAAACCAACAGAAATGCTTCAGAAAGGTAATATAAGGATCATAAAATATTAGAACTCAAAGAGCCTTCTAGTCCAACTCCTTTATTTTCACAGATGAAGACATTGATAGAGACCAAGAGAGCAAGTCTGAGGTTAAGTGGCCTGCCAAACACTACACTACTAATTAATGGCAGAGCTCATGTCTTTTGACTCTGCTTGCAATGCTCTTTACCCTTTGCCAGACTTCTTCCATTAATTTAAAATAAAGCCTAAAAAATAACGTCATCTATAATAAATTTAAATAATAAGGGTGATCCGTGCAAGAAATGTTTACTGGTAATAAAGTAAACTGGTATAGAGGCTACTTATGTGTCTGAATCAACAGAGCTTATTAAAAAGAAAATCAAACTTTAACCAACAGTCCAAGTAATAAGCCTGTTTTCTAATTTTGGATAAATTCATCTAAATTGGGAAATCGTTTGGGAACTGAAAATGTTAGAATGCTTATCTTTATTTTCCAATCTTTGAATAAACCAGAGAGGAAATATAAAGATTGTTGTTTCCTTGATATAATAATTTAGTTTTTTTCTCATATTGATCTTGCTGAAATAACCTCTTTATTTTACCTTACCAAAAACATATTTGACATTTAAAATGAAAAACATAAAATCAAAAAAGAAAACATGCTTTTATTTGTACTTATAAATACAATAGCCTAGTTATCATTAAATTTTAGAACAAAGCTCCAAAATTAATTTGGAAAAATATCGAATTCCAGTTGAAAACCAATATCATGTAACTTTAGAAAGTGAAAATTACATTTATCTCTGAGTTATGAGGACTTCAAATTAAGGTTTTATGAAAAGAAGGGAAACTTTGCAGGAAAAAAAATCATTACATTGACTTCCTCATTAAAGATTTAGACTGGGATTTGAATGAGTTAAAATCATTTCCATTTTCTCAAAAAGTATTTTATAGTAAACTTTGGAATCCTGATGCAAACCTTTCCTCTTAACAAAGACAAACATTTAAGAAAAGCCAGATGGTATAGTGCCCGCATCTGACAATGGCAGTGTGGTACACTGGTTTGGGGGTTTGGCTTTGGGCTTTAGCTAGCTCCAGGGTTAAAGAAAGAAGATGGTGATGATGGTGATCTAGAATTTGAGGAACCAGCCAGAAGGAGAGAATTGCTAATGCTCACAACCATAAGGAAGAGATGAGTGAATGAAGGAGCAAGATATCAGCTAAAAGAAGATATGTGGCTTCATTTGCATCCATTTACCTGGAATATGGAACTCTATTAGCTTTTGGGGGGGGGGGGCTGGGCAATGAGGGTTAAGTGACTTGCCCAGGGTCACACAGATAGTAAGTGTCAGGTGTCTCAGGTCACATTTGAACTCAGGTCCCCCTGAATCCAGGGTCAGTGCTTTTATCTACTATGCCACCGAGCTGCCAAAAAAAGATAACTTGGATAAATCAATGGCCCTGGATTCAGGAGGACCTGAGTTCAAGTCTGACCTCAGACACTTGACACTTACTAGCCGTGTGACCCTGGGCAAGTCACTTACCCCTCATTGCCCCACAAAATAAGAAAGAAAGAAAGAGAAAGAAAAAGAAAAAAAAAGATATAACTTTGAATTGCTTGTTATTTTGGGGAGGGGGAAAAGAAGGGGGAAAATTGGAACTCAATATCTTTCAAAAAAGGATGTTGACAATTATCTTTAACAGTAATTGGAAAAAATAAAATGCCATTAAATTTTTAATAAAGAAAAATATGTAATTTTAAACTCTTTTATTTGATACGATCCTCCATTTACTTTATAGTTTTATAGCAGTAAAGTCTCAGAAAACCTCAGGAAGACAGACTGTTTACTTTAAGGAAAAGAGAGCAAGGAAGGAGCTATAAGAGAGCATCCTTTTCCCTTGTGAACTTGGAAGGAGAGAATCCCTGTTGGAAAAAGGAGTAAAAGAGAACAGGTAGGCCAATCTTTGTTGCCCAAGAGAGGGAATGAAGAAGTAAAATAGAGTTTTCCCAGGATCTATTAAGTCTTCTCAGGGATTTCCACTGGTAGAAGGCCCCAATTTGTCACAGACTATCCCAAATAAATCCCAGCAAACTTCAGGGTCTTCTTCTTCTTCTTCTTCTTCTTCTTCTTCTTCTTCTTCTTCTTCTTCTTCTTCTTCTTCTTCTTCTTCTTCTTCTTCTTCATGACCATTGCCTAAGCCATCATTTCCCATTAGATCCCAATGGAGATAGCCCAGGACCTGCTACCCCCAAAGTCTTGGGAATAGAAGTGCCTCATATATTACCTTCACTGTTTCCAAGCTGAAGCATTCATTGAGGAGAACAGTCTCTGTGGATAAGGGGCCCATTTTCTTCACCATCTCCAACTACTGGCCAACTGACAGTGATGGTCAAGAGCCCTGGGCATGGTAGCCCCCTCAGTCCACTGATTCTACTTCCAGCCTGTCTCTGCAGCCCTCATCCAAGGAATCCACCTTTGTGGAGGTGTGACCTGGTAGCTGCTTCTGCAGGTGCCACAGCCCTGGCCTCCTCAGAAACCACAACTGCAGGTTATCTGGAAGAGGAAGTTCTTATCACCAAAGCCCTCGGCACCGTCACATGGTTCACCATGAGAAATGAATATGGTTTTATTAGTGGAAATGTGGTATCATCTGCTTTGCTGCTGACCTGAAGCTGAAACCTTCCATATTGTATTGTCTTCCTCATTAGAATGTTATTTTCATGAGACTAGGGATTGTCTTGTTTTTTTTTTATTTGTATTTCAAGGCTTAGCAAAGTGCTTTGCAAATAATAAATGCTTAATGAATGAATGAATAATAAACATATAAATAAAAATAAGGTTTTTTATTCATTCATTCATTTATTCCTTTGGGCTGGATAGTTCTTTGTGGTTTCTAATATGTTTTTTTTTTCTTTCCTTTTCAGTGTACCTGGTAAAAGAAATAGGAGATCAATGGTCATTAACAAATTACCTAATTGATCGTTTCTTCCCATCAGTTTGTGTTAGTGAGAACACTGCAAAGTTAGCACTGAGCATGGGGTGGAGCATGCTTGGGACAGGAGTCATTGATTTTCACTCGATTGAGTTTAAGCTGTTCTATGCATCATTTTAATCAGTTTCGAATGTTTCCATGGACCTGCCTAACTTGTTGATTCTGTAGTGTTCCTTCTGGGTAATATTTAAGGCAGGGAGACTGATCTAGAAGGCTGTTGTAGTAGTGAAGGCAAGAGATAATGAGAGCCTAATGTAAGGGGGTGACTCTAGGAACAGTGAGAGGGGGACAGATTCGTGAGATGTTGGGGAGGAAGGGATGACGTGATATGGCTGACTGGAAATATGGGGTAAATATTTTCCATCTTGTTTGGCATTTTCAGGGTGTAGTTTGGAACTTGGGGGAAGAGCCCATACTAAAGTTCCTGCTGCTATAGGAAACACAGTCCCAGTACCACAGAGAAGCATCTATTGGGCTCAGAAATTTCTCAGGGAGAGAAATCACCTAGGTATTATCTTGGCAAAAAGTGAATTTCTCAATTCTACTCAACCTCTTCCACATATCTGCTTCCCCAAACTGGTTTAATACCTCCTTAGTCTTTATCAGTGCTTTAATAAGTATCTCTAAGTCCTAGGAGAATGAATGGGACCGGAGGGAACTATACCTGTGGTGAGCAGACTGGGGTTTGCCTCAGAGCACCAATATTTAGAGGGTACTCTCAGTTCTAGTGCTCCTTTAGCATATAGAAACAACTAAGTTCAGCACTTCATTAGCAAGAGTAACTGCTTGAACTAGCAGGCCACCGAAGGGTATCTACTTTTCCTCCCCCCGCCCCAACAAACATACCCACATGAGCTCCTACCTGATCCAGTTTGACTCTTCCCTGCCTTTTCCCTGGGTGTTTGTTTTCCATCAGTAGACTCTCAGAGTCAGTGTTGGGTCTCTATCTAACCCACCCCTTCCTTGGTGCCTTGTGTTCTGAGTCTTCCCCTGAGGTTTTCCCTCCATTCTGGCACCACCCCATTTGTCTCTGAGTTTCTTTGAGCACTGGTTTCCTGTTACTTGATCCTGTTCGGCTTTTGTAGTGCTAATTCTGGACGTCAACATTTCTAGTTACTAATATGGAGTTGGCACAGGGACCTTGCTCTCCATTCATATAGCCAAAGAAATGAAATCCGCTAGCCTTAAGGAAACACAAGAGTTGTGCTGTCCTGCCCATATGGCCTGTTATTTACCTTAGCCTTTCAGAGATAGAGGGACCTTTGAGGTCTTCTCATCAACCCCTTCATTTACCAGATCAGGAAGCTGGCCCAGAGACTTTGCACAAGGCCACATAAATAACAAAGAGCTGGACCAGAATTTGAATCCAGGTCTCTTGACTCCAAATCTACTTCTGTTTCTGTATGTAACGCTCAGAATCTTCTTAGCAGATCCACAGTCACTGACCTCAGCTCTCAGTCTAAGAGAGTTTCAGAGGGAATGTAGTACAGTGAGAAGAGTGAAGGAGCTATAGTCAAAAGACCTGGGTTCTAATCTTACCTTTCTCAGTATCCAAGTGACCTTGCACAATGCCTTTTTTCTTCTGCCTTGGTTTCCTTATTTGTCAAATGAGGAGGTTGGACTAGGTGGCCCCTGAATTTCCTTCCAGATCTAAAATTACATTGATGTTAAGCCAGTTAGAGAGGTTAAAATGACCAGGCATTAAATGGAAGCATCATTATAACCAGAGAATATGTGTGTGTGTGTGTGTGTGTGTGTGTGTGTGTGTGTGTGTGTGTGTAATAAGGGTCTGAGGGATGCTAGGTGGTAGAGTGGATAGAGTGTCAGGCCTAGAGTCAGGGAGACTCACCTTCCCGAGTTCAAATCTGGCCTCAAGCACTTACTAGCTCTGTGACACTAAGCAAATAACTTAATTTCTTTCTACATCAGTTTACTTATCTATATAAAAAAGAGGTACCTACATCACATGTGGGGCAATGAGGTGGCACAGTGGATAGAGCAGCAGATATGTTCAAATCTGGCTTCAGATACTTACTAGCCATGTGACCCTGGGCAAGTTACTTAACCCTGTTTGCCTCAGTTTCCATCTCTATAAAATGAGCTGGAGGGAAATGACAGAGCACTCCAGTATCTTTGCAAAAAAAACCCCAAATGGGGTCACAAAGAGTCAGACATGACTAAAAATGACTGAACAACAGCAGATCTTGTTAACACCCTCTGTTGCCTCTCTCCTCTGATTGTAGGACTGGAGGGCAGAAGAATAAACTCATCTCAAAGCCTTCTTTTATAGAGGACTCAGAACTTTAAATGTAATTCATCATTTTCTATCAATAGTTCTATTTGGAAGTACCCCCGTGATCCCCCCTCCCATTTTGGCTTGATTATGTGTATTGTTTTCCCCCATTAGATTGTAAGCTTTATGAAGGCAGGCACTGTCTTTCTCTCATTTGTATTTCCAGCACTTATCACAGTGTCTGGCACGTGGTAGTCATTTAGTAAATATGTATTGACTTACTAAAGAGGAGTGAGGACTACAAGGGCTGAAAAGCAGCAGTGGAAAGACAGCATCCCTAGCTCCTCAGAGACTTTCTAGCTATGTTCATTAAGTATGGAGTTTGTTGTTGCTCTGTCTTTGTGACCCATTTGGGGCTTTCTTGGCAAAGATAATGGAGTGGTTTGCCGTTTCCTTCTCCAGCTCATTTTACAGATGGGGAAACTGAGGCAAACAAGGTTAAGTGACTTGCCAAGTGTCACATGGCCAGTAAGTGTCTGAGGCCAGATTGGAACTAAGGAAGATGAGTTTTCTTGACTCCAGGCCCAGTGGTTTATCCACTCTGCCACCTAGCTGCCCTATATGTCTAGGGTAGGGCTGGAATTACATGACTCCCCACTTCTGCTGCTATAGCTCAGCTCTTGCAACCCATATTCCTTCCTATTGTTCCACCTTCTGAATATTGTGTGTACCTTTAAGAACTCCAGGGTGTGACTTAAGTCAGCCTCGTGGCTCAAACATTGCCATAGTCCCAAATCAATCTCAGGGCTAAGAAGAAATGCATGACCTACAAAGTCCAGGATGCTGATCATTTCTCAAACTGCTATTATTTACATGCGCACATATGCACACACATACAATTTATGTAATAGTACCATAATTTTGTGAGAGAATACCCAACACTGCCTAAAATAGATCCAACAAAGAGTGACAGTGACAGAGCAAGAGGTACTGGAGGGACCAGAATCCTTATATTTGGACTACAAAGAAATAGCCAGGGGGAAACAGACTTCCCTTTACTTCTTGATTTCAAAGGATGGTGCCTGGGAAGGAAGGAAGCTAACTTCGAGGAGGGGGAATTGTGATGGGGTAGGAGGGACTTAGAAGTACCTGTCACTGCTGGCTGAGGGCCAGTTGCTATTTTGCCTGTTTTTTTGTCTGCCTCCCATCCCTTCATCTCTTTCTTTAAGATAAGGTCTGATATGTACTATTGCTAAATTCTCCCTGAAATCCCTCAGTCATGGTGTTCCAACAAAAACCCTGATCAGATGCATACGGGGGCCCTACAGATAGCTCCGAATGATGCCTCCTTCCAGTTTCCCCTTCCTCTTCTCTGCCTCCCCTCTCCTCCCTAGAGTACTCATTAGAGATGGCTGTTCATTAGAAGTCACTTCCATTCTGTTAATTTTTTTGACTGCTTGGCACTTTTTTTTTTGAGACTGCTTTGCTTCACACTAATCGAAATTTCCAGCTGTCCACTGAGTGTGACATTTCCAGCAAATGGCTCTGGTCCCACGTGTCCAGTTCTGCCTGAGGCAGGACCAGCAGGTGCCAGTAATTATGAAAATCCCTAGGCAGAGAGAACGGGTAAGCCTTTCCTAGGGCCTGGGAGGTGGGGCTTAAGACACCAGAAGTTTCTGAAGGCCAGGAGGCTCCATTACCACAAGGACTGCTGGATGCTGATAGCCAGTGGTTAAGATGAGAGGAATAAGTGATATAGTCCAAAGCAGAGCTGGGATACTGAAGTTTAGAGCCAAATGCAAGCATCCTTTGGCTGAACTCATATTGCTTCTTAGAAGTCAAGCTCGGCCCTGGATTCAGGGGGACCTGAGTTCAAATATGGCCTCAGACACTTGACACTTACTAGCTGTGTGACCCTGGGAAAGTCACTTTACCCTCATTGTCCCACCAAAATAATAATAATAATAACAATAATAATAGCAACAATAATAATAATAATAATAATAACCCCCAAAATAAAATCCCATCTTAGGGGCAGCCAGGTGGTGCAGTAGATAAAGCACTGGCCTTGGCTTCAGGAGGACCTGAGTTCAAATCCAGCCTTAGACACTTGACACTTACTAGCTGTGTGACCTTGGGCAAGTTATTTAACCCTCATTGCCCCACAAAAATTAAAAAAAAAGAAGTCAAGATATATTTGTCTTGGATGATGCCATACCTTACGCTTGACTGTAATCAATCACCTTTTGATGACTCAGCCACTCCCATTGACCATAGCATCATAGATTCAATTTAAAAGTCAGGTCCATGTTCTGGCCTTTCAAACCCCAGACTTAATGGGGCAGCATCTGATGGGAAGATCTTCATCAATTTCATGGTATCCACCTTCTGCTTTGACATCTATTCTCTCCTCAGGCCTGTGACCCTGCTAGTTCATTAGGTACTGGAGGCAGCCCTGATACTTCTGTGAATGGAGGATTACAAGCACACTGTATTTGCCTATTTGTCATTACTAATGGTAGTTGGAGGCTTAGAGAGTGTAGTTTAGATTCAAAATGAGGCTGTGTTTATGAACACTAGTAGTATAGATATGGATTTAGGAGAGGAGAACTTACCAGGAGGCCACCAGACTTAGCACTTGATTAATTGAGAATGAGCCTTCAACCCTTCTCACTCATTTCTGGGAAGATCTGTTGGTGCAATTGTGGGGAGATAGCCAGACATGCCCTCCTCTGCTCAAGGGCTCCTTGGCACCCTTGCTGGTGGTTGCCATCCTGTTTGTATTCTCTATTCATTACTGGCACTTTAATAAAGCTTAGTAGCATCCCATTTCTCCAGATACTCATTGACTCTATAGGTGATGGTGTGAATGCTCGGTTAGAAAGCCTAGTGCAGGGGGCGGCTAGGTGGCCCAGTGGATAAAGCACTAGCCCTGGATTCAGGAGTACCTGAGTTCAAATCAGGCCTCAGACACTTGACACTTACTAGCTGTGTGACCCTGGGCAAGTCACTTAACCCCCATTGCCCCGTAAAACAAACAAACAAACAAAAAACAAACAAAACAAAAAACCCAACAACAAACAAACAACAACAACAAAAGCCTAGCGTATAGCCTATATAAAATTGATTACCATCTTAGGGAATGGGGAGATGAGGGAAGGAGGGAAAAAATGTGGAACTTAAAATTTAAAAAAATGAATATTAAAAATGGTCTTCATATAAAATTAGAAAAAATATTATATAGAAAACCTAGTGTATAGAGAAGGGCTTGTTCTAGGTGTCTATATAGGCCAAATTATGAGGTAGCTAAGTTGGACAGTGTATAAAGAGATGGGCCAGGAGTCGGGAAGACCTGAATTAAAATTTAGCCCCAGACACTTAACTAACTGTGTGAACCTGGGCAAGGTGCTTAATCTCTGATGGTCTCATTTTCCTCATCTGTAAAATGGAGATAATAATAGCACTTACTCCCCAGGTTGTTAAAAGGATTAAATGAAAAAAAAATTGTAAAGTGCTTATTAACACAGAAGCTGGCACAAAGTAAGTGCTATATAAATGTTAGCTGCTGTTGCAAAGGTGTTAAAACAGAATCACCAAGTCAACAGTCGGGTGGCCAAGTCATCTTTGTAGTAGAAGTATAGCTCTGGAAATATAGTACTAGGCTTCAATTAATATCATCCATTTGCTCATTTTCTGGGGATGGCATGGCAGAGAAAGGTTGATTTTACCTGAAATTTTGCAATGAAAGTAATCCAAAATTGAAGTAGGGGTCTTGATTTGAGGTGATGTGAGAGGGAGGGCTATGATTCTTGAAAATTACTTCTATTCAGAGTTCACTTGGTCATGGTAGGAGGTCCAGAATATCAGATGTGAGTCATTTTGGTCCCCATGTCTACCCACCTGTAATCAAGATTGTGGCAAGCCCCAGGGATGAGGGCATGACATTAATATGTTCTGACATTATTACCTCTTGGGTCAGAGTGGGAGCTGGCAAAGGTTATAGGAAACCTGCTGATTTCTTGGCCCAGGCACACACTCTGTGTGACAGGACATATTGATGGATGTATAATCTCCATCAAGACCATCCAAAGTTATAGGTAATCATGTGTAAGGTCTTGGCTAGAAACCCATGGTTCATTTTTAGACTTTTGTAGTGGAGTTCAGGCATTACTAATCCTGGAAGGAGGTATGTGTATGCATGAATGGAAGTTCAGGAGCTCATCTTATCCTAATCCTTCCATAGCAATAGGCATCATATCTACTTGCAAGGCAACGACTGGGACTAAGTATAATCATCCTTCCAAGTTCATTGTTTATAAGAATCTGTCAGGGTAATTGAGTCACTGGATAATGAAATTGGGGTTTTTGTGATACTGCATTCAATTAAATCTAACAGTTAATTATTAATTATTAACCCTCTACTACTTTCAGGTTAAATGGTAGCTAGGTGACACATTGGATAGAGCAGCTGGTCCTGGAGTCAGGAAGACTCATCTTCCTGAGTTCAAATCTAGCATCATACACTTACTGTGTGGCACTCAGCCCTGTATGCCTTGGTTTCCTCATATGTAAAATGTGCTGGAGAAGGAAATGGCAAACCACTCCAATATCTCTGCCAAGAAAACCCCAAATGGGGTCATGACGAGTCGGCCATGACTGAAATGACTGAACAACAGCAACAAAAACACATTGAAGGCACTGTATACATGTCTGTGCACAGTGCACACAGCTTATAATGTCTGGGAACATCACTTGTTGAAAAATAAGACCTGGTAGATTTGATTGATTGGAAGCTTTGTCTCCTTATGTCAATGCAACTACCCCAAGGTCCTGGTTCAAGGACCAGATCCAGAAAGGAATCTGAGAACTATGACTAGAAGTTGCACAGAGATCCATTAAACAGTTTGACCAAAAGTCCTCAGAGAACTTGTGTTCCCCTGGAATTGCCTTCGAGAAATCAGGGCTATTTACACATCAGTATGCGACACAGTGGAGGATTTTAATGGAGGGTTCTGAACATAGTTGCTCTTTAATAAATCTCCATTAAGTGAACAAATGAGCATTTCCTACCAAACGATTCCCCTCACCCAAATATCACTCCCCCACCCCTATCCCTACCCACCATGACCCCATGGACGATTTGCATATTTTAACTCATAACCTGCCCCCTTTTCTATCTGTCTAGTCTTCTTATACTCTGCTTCCCACTGTGTAATGTATAATCCAGTAACATCAACTTCCTTGATGTTCCTGACACAAGACATTCCATCTTCTAACTGTGTTTTCATTGGTTCTCCCCATTACCTGGAATGCTCTCTCTTCACCTTCATCTTCTGGCTTCCTTTGTTTCTTTCTTGTATCAGTTAAGATTCTACCTTCGTTGAGAAGCCTTTTCCAATTTCTTGTAATGCCTGTCCTCTGAGGTTCCCCCCTACCACTTTATCCTGTATATGTCTTGTTTGTTTATAGTTGTTTGCATGTTATCTCCCCTATTAGATTGAAAGCTCCTTGAGGATAGGGACTGTTTTTGCCTCCTTTGTCTGCTTGGTTCTTAGCACAGTACCTGACACATAGTAGGTGCTTATTAAATAATTGTTGTCTTGACTATAACAAGTTCCTTGGGGACAGAGAACAAAATATTATGTATCTTTCTTTGCCTGCACTCTAACTCCAAAGCAACATGCTCTGTGAATAGTAACTTCTTGTTAGATTGTAAGCCCCTTGAGGACCAGAGCTATCTTTCTTCTTTGTCTTTGGAACCCCAGCACTTAACACAGTGTCTGGCACATGATTAGTACTTAATTAGTGTTTATTGATTGACTGTATGAATGAATAAAGGGAAAAAATACTGAGGACACAAAGTGATGTTCCAAGGGTTCTCAGCATAGTTGAATTATACTGTACTAGCTAACCAGTCCCTAATACTGCTGGGAAGAGGGATAGGGTAGGTATAGACTAAAAACCTCATAGTTCTGCCCCCATCCCCACAGATCCTTCAGGGCTGATCAGAACTGGAGGGAACATTCTTTCATTCTTTCTATTACCTCCAAGGATATATGGGATCTCTGAGAGCATATATTTTTTCTGGATCAGCCAACACTAAATTCATAATGCCTACAGAGGATTTCAAATCCACCCTAGATCAGACCATTCATGTTCATAACCCTAGCATTTCAATCAATCAATTCCCTCAGTAAGCATTTATTAAGCAACAACTATGTGCAAGGCACTCTGCTAGACTATGGGGACACAAAGATCCAAAGGAAACCAGCCCTATCATCAGGGAGATTACATTTTATAGGAGAAACCAATGTAAATTAAAAGTCACATATAAAATAAATAAAATAGTCAGAGGAAGAAAGAAATGGACCCAAGGAATTAATTTTAATTAGTTTCATCAGGTATTTATCAGATTGTTCAAAGAACTATGCTAGGTGTTGAGATGGGAAGTAAGGGTTGGTCAGTCCAGGGACTTTGTGGGGAGTCTTTACCCACAGTGGCATCTGTTCTGGACATCTCTTTATCTTGTTACCTAGTCTGTAGTCATCATTCTTATTTTTCTCATTGGACACAGGATCAAGTAGATTAAGGAATATCCAATGCCAAGTTTTGACTTAGAGCTCTAGAGGATGGGCGTCCTATAGAATAATCCTTTTCACTTGTTGGAGCTAAATATTATATTGTTTATCCAGTTCTGATTTTAAATGTCGAAGGCCTTCAGGAGAAAATTGAATGGAAATAGAAAGGAATATACTTTTTCTCAGCAGTACATGGCACCTACACAATAATTGACCTTATATTACGGAATACAACCAAATGCAGAGAAGCAGAAATATTAAATGCATCACTTTCAGATCATAATGCAATAAAATTACATTCAAGAAAGGACCATGGAAACATATTAAAATTAATTGGAAACTAATTAATCTAATACTGAGAAATAAATATGTAAAAATGAATCATTGAAATAATAATTTTATTGAAGAGGATGACAACAATGAGACAACATACCAAAATTTATAGGATGCAACCAAAGCAATATTTAGGGGAAATTTTTTATCTAAACCCTTATGTGAATAAAAATGGAGAGCAGATCAATAAATTGGACATACAACTAAAAAAAATTGACAAAGAACGTATTAAAAATTCCCAAATTGTACATCCTGATAATCAAATGAGACATTAATAAAATTCAAAGAAAACCATTAACTAATAAATAAAACTAGGAGCTGGTTTTATGAAAAAATAGATAAAACATTTGTTAATTTGATTAAAAAACAAGAAAATTAAATTACCAATATCAAAAATGAAAGGATGAATTTCCCACCAAATGAAGATGAAATTAAAACTGTTATTAGAGCTATTTTACCCATCTATATGTCAATAAATCTAATAATCTAAGTGAAATGGATAAATATTTACAAAAATATAAATTGCCCACATTAACAGAAGAAGAAATAGAATAATTAAGTGTGTAAGGTCTTCCAGAGTTTCTGGATAAACCTTTCACTTTGTCCTTTATGGAACTAGCATCCATGGACCAGAGTCCTCTCTTTGGTCCAGTATATAAGTAATTCCCTGTAGGTCCACTCATAACTTATACTCAGACCAACACAAGAGGACCTTTTCTCACATGTCCAAATACTTTGGGGGGAACTCAAGGTGTTTTCTGGGGCTCAGGATGCAGCCCTTGAACCTTTCCATAACAAGGAGTGTTTGCTCTTTGTTAGTGAAGATGGTTTTTTGGTAGGCCTGAGACAGGTCCTTTTGAAGCTACTTAATTTCTGGAGTACCTTAGTGGAGGCCTGCCCTGCCATGTTGGCTGAGAGTATAGACAATAGTATGTCTGCAAGACTAGCATGTGTTAGTAACCTTTGACTAATGATGGAGAATTGAGGTTTGAGAAGTAGGCTGGCACATCTAAAGGCCAGGGTGCTGTCAGATGGTAGTGCAGTGGATAGAGCACTGGGTCTGGAGTTCATATCTGGCCTCAAATACTTAGTAACTGTATGACCCTGGGCAAGTCAGTTAACCTCTGCTGCTTCAGTTTCCTCAACTATAAAGTGGGGATAATATTAATGCTACCTTGCAGGGTTGTTATGAGGGTCAAGCCGATAGTACCTATAAAAGCTCTTGGCACATAGGAGGCACCATAAACATGATTATTACCTCCCTCTCTACCTCCTACTGGTTGAAATGAGTAGGAGAATCCATATTGATCATAAGCCAAAGGATTGTGATCCAGTGTTAGACAACTGAGTTGATTCTTTGCCCAAATTCAAGCTGCTATTCAGAATCTTAGGTGTTTTAAATCTGGATGTTTGCATGCCGTGAACCCTGCTCAAGCTGATACCCTGTGTGGGCCTAATTGGGTCATGATGCTTCCTAGTAATGCATCTATCCCCACTCAGTTCCCCTAGAACTTTTCCTCCAGCACATGACTCCCATACCCAGGCCTGATTTATTTGTTATTCCATGGTAAATATGTAACTTGATGTTTGGAAATGTTCAGCTTCTAAAAGTAATTGCTTCTCTCTCCCCCTTTTGCCCCTCTTGGAAATGAGCCAAGTTAGCTAGAGCCATTTAGTAAGTTAAGTTAATGTTTGCTTCCCAGGAGGACATTAAGACCAGAGTCCAGTAGTTTTAGAAGCTAGTCCATGCAGATCTTGGACATGCAAATGATCAGGTATCTATGAATCAGTATGGTAGAAAGATAACTGGTTTTAAAAAATGGAAATATTTCTTGGATGACATTTTCAGGGTCTTCATACTGATGTTCTAATTTTTGAAGGATTATTTGCTCTGCTGGTGTTTAATTAAAAGCTATATTTTTCTCCTCCTGCTGCCAAACAATCTCATATCTATATGTTTTCTTGACAGCCCAGTTTTGGACTAAGTTCCATCAATCAGTCGGTGAACAAAGAAATTATAAATTGCCAATTGTATACCACACACTTGGCTAGGCCTTGGAGAGGAATATTCAAAAAATACTCAAAAAACAATCCCTTCCCTCAAGGAGTGTATATTCTAATGGGGGAAATTTCTTGGACAAAATAGGTATGTGCAGAGAACGTGGAATGTATAAGAGTAGAGAATCAGAGAGTAGGGAAGCTGCTTATAGTGACTTTGAAGGCAAGGATTTATTTTTTGTTTTATTTTTTTCAATTACATGTAAAAACAATTTCTAACATTCATTTTTAAAATTTTTGAGTTCCAAATTCTTCCTTCCCTCCCCTTCCTCCTTATTGAGAAGATAAGCAATTTGATATAGATTATACACATGCAGTCATGCAAAACATTTCCATATTAGTCATGTTGTAAAAGAAAGAACAGGCAAAAAAAACTCCAAGAAAAATAAGGAAAGTTTAAAAAACAGTATGCTTTGATCTTCATTCAAACTTCATCAGTGCTTTCTCTGGAGGTGGATATCATTTTTCATCACAAATCCTTTGGAATTTTCTTGGATCATTGTATTACTAAGAATAGATGTCATTCACAGTTGATCAACATACAATTTTGTTCTTAGTGTGTACACTGTTCATCTGGTTCTGTTCACTCCACTTTCCATCAGTTTGTGTAAGACTTCTCACATTATGAAACCATTCTGCTCATCATTTCTCATAGCACAATAATATTCTATAACAATCATATACCACAACTTGTTCAGCCATTCTCCAATCGATCTGTATCCTCTTAATTTCCAGTTCTTTGTCACAACAAAAAGAACTGCTATAAATATTTTTGTGCACGTATGTCATTTTCCTTTTTCTTTAATCTCTTTGGGATACTGACCTAGTAGTGGTATTGCTGGGTTAAATGGCATGCACATTTTTATAGCCCTTTGGGCATAGTTCCAAATTGTTCTCCAGAATGCTTGAATCAGTTCACAACTCCACTGACAATGCTTTTAGTGTCGAAGGGGTTGTTTTTCAAGGGCAGGACTCCTGCAGAATGTGATATTTAAATTGAATCTTGAGAAAATCCATTGTTTCTAAGAGATGGTGATACGGAAACAATTTCAGGCAGGGAGGACAGCCAGTTCAAAGGCATGGGGACAGGAGATAGTGTTATGTGTGAGGAACAGCAGGGAACCCAGTCTAACTGGACCTGAATTGTGGAGGGGATCAATGAAAGAAATCAAAGACTTGAAAGATAGGACAAGACTGGTTTGTGAAGAGCTTTTGATACCAAAGAGAAGGAGTTTATATTTGATTCCTGAAATGATAGCCACTAGATTTTGTTGAGTAGAGGAATGTCATAGTCAGACCTGTGTAATAGGAAAACACTTTAACAGATGTGGGGAGAGATTTCTATATTGTGTAGAGACATTAAACTCATTGGGCCTCAGTTTCTTCATTGAGAAAATGGGAATACTAACACTTGTACTACTTAGGATCAGAGATTTAGAGCTAAATGAGACCTTACAGGTCATTGAATCCTGGGTCACCCTCATATTATAGATAAAGAAACTGAGATCCAGAAGAGTGAGATGGGTTACTCTGGGTCACAGCAAGTAAAAGGTAGAATTCAAACTAGTCTTCTGATGCCAAATCCCTTGTCTTTACATTGTAATTGATGCTTCTTAGGGTAAGGAAGAAATGATAGGATCTATATTTCATAAACTACATATTTCCAAATTAAAGGGATGTTTATTAAGCATCTATCTGTGCCTGGCCTGCTCTCAAGAAGCTTCTGATCTACTGGAGGAGACTATGATATCTACGCATATTGGTAAATAGGAGATGATCTGAGGAAGAAGAGAACAAGTACCAGAAGTCAGGGGTGGGGCACAATTGCCCCAGAAGGCTTCACAAGGAAGCAGAGGCAGTTGAGGAGGGAGGACACTGTAGATATGATGGTGGCTTAGACTGATAGCTTCTCCATTGGGTGGTGAGCTTTTTAAGGGCAGAGACTGTCTTTTGATTCTTTTTGTATCCCCAGAGCTAAGCAGAATGCCTGGCACATAGGCCCTTCACTCACTGGCTTGCAAAAATGTATGAAGACCTAGAGTCAAGGGAATAGCTAGTAGTCCAATGTGGCTAGGACATGAGGTGTGAAAAAGGCAGTGATAATCATAACTGACATTTATATAGCACTTTAAGCTTTGCAAAGTACTTGACCTATATGAGCATAGTACCTAGCACATAGTAGGCACTTTATAATGCTTATTGATTGATTGCTGTGTTATCTCATTTGATCCTTAAAGAACCCTGGGAGGTAGGTGCTGCTGTTATTATCCCTATTTTAGGTGGAAGCAAGATGGTGCAGTGGATAAAGCACCGGCTCTGGATTCAGGAGGACCTGAGTTCAAATCTGGTGTGTCAAGATAATGGAATGTGGTAGATGAGGGGATTTAGCAGATACTCAGGGGCCCACCTGGAGATTGATCTAAACTGATTGAATTGGGTGAGAGTGACTGACTGTGACTCACTTGTAAGCACATCTGATTGGTACTTAAGAGGGTATTGTTCTCAGAAGCTAAAAACTTTGAACTTTACATCGAGACCACCTTCGGGTCCAGTGAACCAATGAATTTGAATGACCCTAGTCAATCAGTTTGAAGAATTTCCCATTTCTGGGAGGAGAACATGGGCCCTGGATTCAGGAGGACCTGAGTTCAAATCCAGCCTCAGACACTTGGACACTTACTAGCTGTGTGATTCTGGGCAAGTCACTTAACCCTCATTGCCCTGCCCCAAAAAAGTATTATTATCCCTATTTTACAGATGAAATTCAGAGAATTTAAATGATTTATAGTAGTATATGTCAGAGGTCATATTGAACCTGAATCTTCCTGATTCCAAGTCTAGTATACTCTAGTATATATATATATATATATATATATATATATATATATATATATATATATATATATATATATATATATATATATATATATATATATATATATATATACTCTAGTATATCATGCTGCCACATTACATTATATTCCCTTAGTGGTGGGAGTTAAAGATGGAGAGGTGGAAATGGGTAAAGGGTGGATGGAGGTGGGGTGTGAGTTTGTGAAAAATATAGGAAGATGAAAGCTGAATTCAGACCAAATGTAGTGACTAATCATGATTCTAGAGAACAAAACTGAAACATGCTTCCCTCCTCTAAGTAGAGAAGTTGAGGACTATGGGTATAAGATGTTGCATATATGGTCAGATGGAGCCACTATATTAGTTCTGTTCAAAATTGTCTTCTTTTTTCCTTTCCCATAAAGGAGAGTTCTATTGGGTTGTGAATGTTGTGTTGAAAGCAAAAGGCATTAATATAAGTTTAAAAAGAAAAACCCACAAGTAGAGGTTATTATAGGAAAATTTAGCTAGTGGCAAAAAATGGAATCCAAATCGTCCTGCTTATAGAAAAGCCAGAAGAAATATGTTCAATCTACCCATTTTTTTCACTTGAAGGTTATAAGCAATAGACCTGTAAACTTATATATCCAGTTTTGTAGCCATGTGTTCTCTAGAAATTTGAAATAATTGGGGGCAGAGGGTCATAGTCTAATAAGATAGCTTAGGAAAAGCTTGTAAAGAAAGGAAATGGAGCCAAGATATAATTGTGCTGTAGGAGAGTAGTCAGGAAGCTTTGCATAGGAATCAAGTACTGGACAATGTCATCTTGATCGATGGATTAGTGGACCTGATTATTCCACTGTACCTATCCTGCCACATAGAGACCCAAGAAGCAGAACTGAAACTAGTATGGGAACAACTGGACCTCAGTCCCAGAATGCCAGGTTTAGGGGTTGCTGGAAACATTTATGATCTTTCAATGTTCTGGGGGTAACCTCTCTCCCTCTTTTAGCCTCAATCTATTGTGCTTGAATCTCTGACCCAAGACAAAAGAGTGGTTTTAACCCTCCTCCCCAAAACTGATTGTGTTGTTTGCCTCAGGGTCACACAGCTAGTACGTGTTAAGTATCTGAGGCCGGATTTGAACTCGGGTAATCCTGACTCCAGGGCCGGTGCTCTATCCACTGCGCCACCTAGCTGCCCCGGTGATTTTTTATTTATGTATTGATGATCTTCTGGTGAGGTAGAGAGATAAAGAGGTAGACAGATCACCCTACTGATATTCCCATAATGTCAGGAGAAAGCATAAAAAGCACCCTCTTATGTTAGGTGGACCACTCTCCCCCAATTCTGGCAAACATCAGAAAATTGGATAGGATTTAAGTTCAGGATGGGCAGGCATCGATGAGTTATGACTTGAATCTTTCTGCAATGATTTGCATTGTTGGAGGGACTGCCAACATTTATGAGATTCTAGATCCATTTGAGAATTTGATTATGCATGTATATATATATATGTATATTATATGCATACACACATATATATGAATATGTTTGATTTTCTATCATCTAGTGAACCATCCTCTGTAACAAAGAATAAAAAAGAAAGAGGAAGAAGCCTGACAGTACATGCAATGTTAATAGATGCATTGTAGATGCTAGTGTGCTTTCCCTCTAGCTATGATAGAAGTATAACAAAATCCATAGACTCTCCTAAGGGCTCTGGGGAGTTCATATGGACTGGAGTAGTAACCCTGAGGGGTGCTCCTGGGAGTATGTAACTCAAGCATATTTTGATAATGCAAAGATTGATTACTCCCAAGGCCTGCTGGACTTGGTGGGAGGTTTCCCAAGGTTCTGGCTTATTATATGGGGGCTCCATGCTCTTACCACAGTTGCTGTTGTGATAGAAGCACAAATACCAGAACTGAAAAGTGCTTGTGAGAATACCACCTATTATGTTATGTTTAGTATTCCCTGAGGTTTCTGACGACCTTCCTCTGTGTTATCTCCCTCCCTCCCTCTGTAGTCCAGGAACTACGATCCAGTTCCTAATGGAAATTGACTCTACTAGAAATTTGTAAGGGAAGGGACCAGAACTAGCTGGCCAACATGAGAGGGCCATGGAAGGCAGAAAGCAGGTCTTGACATAGGTTTTTTTCTGACTCCCAAGTCTATCTCTTGGCTTCAGGTCAAACCCTGACTTGACAGTGTTGCTTGGACTCTGTCCATAGAAATTCTATAAACTGCCTTCCCCTCTGTTCTGAGCCCATGGTCCTGACCAAGCTCAACTTCGAGCCTGTGTCAGCACTTTGTTGGTTATTCTTAGTTTTCTCGAATTCTCCTTAGCTCTCTATTCTGTCCTTTATAAACCCAGAAGTCCTTTCCTTTCCCTTATGCTGTCATACTGAGCCTGCTGGCATCTATTGGCATGTAAATAAATCCTCATTAGACCTATGCATCCTGCCCAGATTTGTACTGACAAAGATGTTAAATATTACCATAATTTCCCCCAGTCATTCACTCTGGAAACCTTAGGAGTCACACTTGAGCCTTACTTCTCCCTAAGCCTCCACTTCTAATGACTTGTCAAGTCCTATCAATTGTACCTTCATAGAAAAATGGAAAGTACCTCTCATAGCCATCTCTTCTTTTCCATTCATGCAACCTCCAATCTGTTACTATTGTGATAGGCTCCTAACTTCTTTGTCACCACTCTCTTCTTTTCAAGCCACTTTTTGTACCACTGTCAGAATAATGCATCGAATGTGCAACCTTCCTCCCCCTCCCTTCTCCTCCTCCTGCTTCCCCTTCTGCCTATGTAAGTGATCCCTTTCTCTTTGAATCCCCTAGCCACCAAGTTTTGGACCTCACGTATGCATTTAATCATATTCTAATGTATATTACAATAATTTACATATATGTCTTTTCCCCTCGGCAAGACTATAAACTTCTTGAAGGCAGGAACTATGATATTTTTCTTTCTTGTATCATCAGGTCCAATAGATGCCTTCTAGTAATAGATACTCAAATGATTTTTGCAGAATTGAATTGTCTTTCTTCTTTCAAGATAAATGTATTTAACCACACCTGCTATTCATATTTTCATTGCCTCCACCCCAACAATCAAGGCCCTAGTCTACTGACATGGATTTGAAAGCTTCTTTTTTATGTTAAAATATGGCTTGAAATTAGACTTACAAAATCAGACTTTTGAAACTAAGAAATTTGAAATAAAGTGTAAAATGTTCGTTTGGGCTGCACCGTGCTGGATTAGCTCACAACCATAAACTGTAGCCACTAGTAACCAGAGCTGTAGCACCATCGGGATGCTACTAGAGGGTATCAGAAAATGTTGCAAGATCTGATGGTACGGAACCTAGAAAGGTTGGTTGGTTTTCATATTAAAAAGGGAAGCAAAACACTTTGCTATTCAGTTCCTCTTGCTTTTTCTATGTGGACTGAAGTGTGATTTTTTTGGAGCTGAAGAAATTGATACTATCACTGTAATAATGGTAAAAGAACAAATATTTATTAAACATCTCCTATGTGTCAGGCATTGTGCTAAGTGCTTTATATATACATACATTCACATATATATGTACTTAAATGTATATGTGTCTATATGTTTTATTTTATCCTCACAACAATCTTGGGGAGGTAGGTGGTTTTATCATCCACATTTTGTTGTTGTTGTTCAGTTGTTTCAGTAGTGTCTGACATTTCTAGTCACCTTTTAGAGTTTTCTTGGCAAGGATACTAGAGTGGTTTGCCATCTCCTTCTCCATCTCATTTTACAGATGAGAAAACTGAGGCAAACAGGGTGAAGTGACCTGTTCAGGGTCACATAGCTAGTGTCTGAGGTCACATTTGAACTCAGGAAAATTGAGCCTTCCATTTTCTTCTAAATTTTCTCCAGATCATTTTACAGATAAGGAAACTTCAAATAAAATGAAGTTTTGTAATTTATTCATTTATTTATTTGTCATTCATTCATTCATTCATTTATTGTTACTTGCTCAGGGTCACATAGCTAGGAATTATTTGAAACCAGATTTGAATTTAGGTCTTCCTAACTCCAGGCCAACTTCTGTCCACTGCGTGACCAGCAGATTCACTAAATAACATATCTAGATAGCTGTTTTTTATTTGCAAAATGGTTTTCCCACAACAGTCCTGTGTGAGAGTTAGTATTATTATTCCAATCTTAAAATTGGGGAACAGAGGCCTGGGGATGTGAAGAGACTTGCATTCAGGTAATTGGCCGGGAAAGCTGTGATTCAAGCCTAGTTTTCCTTCAAACCCAGGTTTGTGGGTCTCCTGGTCTTTCTACTATGCTGCATTTGCCTATCTTTTTGCTTTCACCTTCACTGTTTAGGAGAACAGAGCCCTACCTATAGTCCCTTCCCCTTTTTAAACTGCATCCAGGAAAACTTCTCCCTCTCTCCATCACGGGCTTTGGGTTCTGTGCTGGGCACGACATGCTCAATGAATACCTGTTGGCTGACCAATGGATAAAAGATGAGCAAGCCAACTACTGGAATGGAATTGTATTCCTTGCCATGTGTCATGTAAAGGTGCAGCAACTGAGATCCACGACTCCAGGTGGCTGATGTGTTTGTTTATCTTCTTCCACCTGTGTCTTTGTAGTTGAATTTATGGGCAGTGTAAGGAAGGACCTCATAGGGAGAGGAACTGTAATATCTTTTCTGTTCTTTGATTAAGCCATTCACTTTTCCTTTATCCCATTCTGGGGTTGATGCATTCCTCTTTTCCCCATAAGTGACCCTGTATCTTTGTTGATCAAGGCAGTGTTATCGCTCCAGTGGGATGGGAGAGACAAACTGTAATGAGAACTGAGGAGGATTAGATAAAAACCAAAGAAATATGGCACATGTCAGCAGATAGTCATTTAAAAGGAGATTTTTCTAGTTCCTGCTCAAGTCTTCCATGTGAGGAAGGGACCTCTCCCTATTCAGTAATCATTATTTTATTATTTTTATACTGTTGGGGGAAAAGAAATTCAGGGCCTCTGATAGAGAAACCTATTGCCTTCTTCAGCCCTTTGTTAGCAGGAATTGAGTATGCTGTCATATGGACACAAGCACAGTCTGTTTCACCTCTCTGTTTGCTATGTGTTCTTCCAAAAATATACTATCTGCCTTCTACATGTGCATGGACATTTGACTTAGAATTCCAGGTGCTGTTTAGAAGGAAAGAAATAAAGCTCATAGGATTATTGAGTTTTTGAGTTTGAAGGGGCCTTGCAGATCATCCAAGCATGCACATTTTTATTTTTAAACTTACCAGTTGAAAGTTATTCATTAATTCAAGACTGAATATTTTTTAAAAGCAAAGTTGGTTTTGTTTGTTTTTGGTCATCATAGTGATTTTCAAATATACCATTGCACCTTTCCTTGTAACAAAGATATCAGTTAAACAAAACTAGCAGACAAGATGTTGTCTGATTGAACAGACCATGTAGTCCTTGGATTCACCTTTCACCTCTTTCATACATGGAAGTATATTTCAGCATTTCTTCTCTGGGGATGAGATTGGGAATTGCAATTAATCTGAGTTTGGATGCCTTATAGTGTTGTTTTGTTACATTGTTGTAGTCATGATGTATTTTTCTCCTTTTTCTGCTTGTTTTATTTTGCATCAATAAATGTAAGTCTAATCAAGTATTTCTACATTCTTCATATTTTTCATTTGTTAGGGATGTTACATCACACTCATATGTCAAAACAGGTATTTAGACATTTCCCAATTGATGGATGCTCTACTTGTTTATAGTTTTTTTTTCCATTTTCTTATTTTGCTTCCCTAAAAGGTGTTGCCCAAAATAGTTTGGTAATACGTGTCACTTAATTTGGATGTGTATGATAAAGACATTCTGTATATGTATTTTTTAAAGAAAGGGCTCAGAAAAATGGCCAGCAGTGAAAGAGGATATTTACCTAAAGTAGGGAAGCCTCATTATTAGATGTATTTTCCAGGCAGAAATTGGACTATTCAATCCAGAGGGACCAGAGAGCGTGTTTCTATATAGGTCGTAAAATTAGACAAGAAATCTCTTCTAGCTTCCAACTTCCATAACTCTATGAATTACACTCTGCTCAGCTAGACATAAATAAGTAATAGAAGCAGAGAGTTAGAGCTAGAAAAGACCTCATAGGCCATTGAATCCAAACACTTTATTTTACAGATAAGGAAACTGAGAGATTAAGTGATTTGCCTGTGGTCCCAGCTAGTAAGTGGTTGAATCAGGATATGAATTTAGGTCTTAACTCCAAATCCAGTTCTCCATCCAGTGTGCCACCCCACTACCCTAATCAAAACACCTCCAAAAACCCTTCTTGGGCATAAAGTAAAAGCCATACCTGAACAAGAATATCCTCTGCCTTGGTTTGCATTTTTAAATTCAGACTGTCTCTCTCAATTTCTTTCTCTGTCTCTCAGTCTTTATCTTATTATTTCTCTCATTCTCCCTATAATATATGTATCTATATATAGGCATACACACATATGCAAATAAATCTGTGTATATATATATACATACATATGTGTATATGTATGCATGTTTGTTTATATATATGTATGTTATGTAGATGTATATGTATATCCATGTGTTAAATAAAATGTGTGTTGGAAAGTGTTACCAGTTTGTGGAGCGGGGGCAGGATAATTAAGGGCTGCATGTGAGCATGTTAGCTACAAAAGGCTTCCAATGCTATGTTATTTTCAGCATCCTTCCCAAGCCTCAGTAAGATAAGGCTTGCCTCTGCCAACCTTCCAGACCCTTGTCTTCCTTGAACTGGGTGTCAGGTTCTCTTCTTTCATCTGATTTTTCTCTCCCACTCCTTTCCTTCCCCGATCATTTGGAAGGTAAAGGTATATGATGACAGTAACTGTGGCATCCTGAATTGGCAGGTGTTTACCCAGGGAAGGACCCCCGTATCTTCTGCAGTGACAACATCCCCTTAGGGCAGCTGTACGATGCACAGTTACCAACGCTGGTGGCTGTTTTTATCCTTCCACTGGGATCCTTGGAATGATGATATTCTGGGCCAAGATGTACTTCATGTCCAACACATGTCAGCATTTCCAAGAGGAAGAGCTCTAATTAAAGGCCTCCCTTCTCTCCTCCTTCCATCGTCACCCTGAATGGGTGACATCAATAAGCCTCTTGTTACTTTTTCATGACTGCACAGAGGACTTGAAAGGCTGCTTCTTAGAAGCACTCTGCTGGTGGGGCAGTACCGGTGATGAACAGCCAGTGATACAACCACCTGATTTCTCTGGCTTTCTGAAAGATCTGCAGAGTGCTTTACATGCTGACTGGCTAGAGCTGGGTCCTTCCCCCTTCCCCTCTGGCTGTGCAACTCACACTTCTGATGGAAGAGATACACACACATATTTATGTAAATATGTGTGTATAAGTATATACATATACAGTGTATGTGCGGGTATACACATAAAGGTGTATGTGTGTGTGAATCAGGGAACTTTATGAAAGGGATCACCATCATAGAATTATTTTAAATAGCAAGCTTTCCCCCACCCCGTGTACTTAAAATGTGATTCCATTTACAACAATTCCATTTTAGAACATCCTACTGTGTAAAGGGAGGTTCAGCTAAACAAGTGGAAGTGAGAGCTTTATTAGGTTAACCAATGATTATTATAACAGTTAAAACATAACCCGAATTCATTCCATAGCAATATTTTTTTATTTATTCATCCCTTTTCATTAGAACAGGATAATATAGGGTACAGGGAAGAGAACGGGAGTTCTGTAATCAGAGAATCCAGGAGTGGTCTTTGTTTGACCCGTCGCCTAAGATGTCTTTTAAAAATCAGGCTTGTTTGGCTAGTACGTGGGGATGCTTTGAAATGTCCAAGAATTATGTTTGAGTTTTGCCAAAGGTTGAGAGAAGTTTAGCATCGGGTGAAGTTGATGCCTATATCCTTCCATCTAATAATCTGTAGCAAGATCAGGCTTTTTCTTAAAGTGCCTGGAGTCAGGGTGTATGAGAAACAATTTTACCAGCCAGGAAAGGAGTATATGTGCATGCACACACATGTATACCCACAGCCATCTTCATGACCAGATGACTAGGTGTTCAAAAGAACTTTTCCTTTCCATCAAGGAAAACATGGATTGATCCAAGATATGTGTGTGTGTGTGTGTGTGTGTGTGTGTATAGACATATAGACATATATATATATCTTCTCTTTCCCATGTCCAGTACCATTCACTCGCAGAACCCTAAAATGGAACATTAGTGTCCCTTTATAAGCACGTCCCAGCTGTTTACTGTTTGGATTTTGTCAAGATATTCAAATATAGATTGGATTTGGTGTCAAATTTTCAAATGTAGATGAATGGGTTCAAGGCATCACAAGTCAGATTCTATTAACCTAGTAACCCAGCAGCACCACTGCCACCATCACTACCACCAAAGCTAACACCACTACACCCATTGCCATCATCACTACCACCATTGCCTCCATCACTGCCACCGTGGACATTATCGCCACCTCTGTGGAAGAATTGTAGTATAGTAGAATGAGCATTGGATTTGGGGTGAGATGATTTTGGTGTAAGTTGTGTGATCTTGGGTCATTCACTCTCCAGGTTTTAGTTTCCTCACTGATAAAATGAGATCGCTAGACTAGATGATTTCAGTGGTCTCTTCCATCTGTAAATTTTTGATCCTACATTACATATGCCCAGCATTATGCTGAGCACTATGGGTGATACATAAAGCATGTAACACAGTCCCTTTCCTCAAGGAGCTTATAATCTATTTTGGGAGACAAGACATCTAGGTATGAGGCAATTAATAATATAAGACACTCCCTGATTAAATTCCAGTTCCATGGATTGAAGTTAGAAGATGGTTTTAATCTAGGAGCTGAAATATGCTTACCTACTGATCTAAGCCATGCTTCTCTGAGGTCTTGGAGAGACTGCCTTTAATGATCATGAAAGGAGGGGTCAGCTTTATGTGTGGTTTCTAGACACAGTTAGATCTCTTTAGATATTCGTCTCTGACGCTAAACTCAGCCAGCCTGAAACTGCAGAGGGTTTAATCTGCCATGGAGAAGAAACAAATCACTTTAAATGTGCTAACAGTTTTTTTTACTTCTTTTCTCTGCTCTTTCACCACCCCCTCCTTTCCCCCAACCCATCCCCATTTCATTCTAAAGATCGATACAGACATAGGTTAAGTTATTCCTGTGGGAGAACCTGGCGGTGTAGTTTAAAAAAGAAATACACCTTCCAACCCCCTACTGCCATTTAGTTACAGCTGAAAAATTTCTAAGAAATGATAGAGTATAGTAGTTTTGAACTGGCTGAATTTAACTGCTTTCAACTTAAACCATTCGGATTGAGGGAGATGCTCAGGCTCAGCACAAATAGATGTCTCTCTTCTTGGATGAGAGAACTCGCAGTAGGATGTTTACTTCCTGGGAAATTCAATTCAACGAATATTTATAAGGTCAGCTAGGTGGCACAGTGGGTAGAGTGCTGGACCTGGAATCAAGAAGACTCATTTTCGTGAGTTCAAATCCAGCTTCATACATTTATTAGCTGTGTGCTCTAAGCAAGCAATATACCCTGTTTGCCTCAGTTTCTTCATCTATAAAATGATCTGGAGAAAGAAATGGCAAACCATTGCAGTATCTTTGCCAAGAAAACCCCAAACATAGTCACGAAAAATCATTCATGTCCGAAACAACTAAACAACAATAATATGCCAGCCACTGTGCCAAGTAGTGGGAATAAAAAGAAAAAGACAGTCCTTGCTCTCAAAATGCATGTGTGTGTGTACACACACACACAAAATTCAGATTTTAAAAAATTGAATTATTGAATAAAGTCATTCTTTTCTAATGGACCATATTTGTGTGGGCTATTACCACTTGAATTCTTACTTAGAAATGGGGATAGGTTTTTGTGAGGATCACATAAGTTTGCATGTATGTATATATGTATGTATATGTTTATGTATGTATGTATGCTTCACAGTGCTTTTTAACCTTAAAACATTATGTGAATGTTAGCTTTCCTCCTCTTCCTCCTAAATATTTTATTCTGAATCAGATTCTTTTCTCAAAAAGAGTAGATTTAAATTTAGGTGATGAGGAACACATACCAGGCCCTTCAAAAGAAATAAACAACAATAACAAAAACAACAACAATGAGCATTTAGATAATGATTTAAGGTTTGCAAAGTGCTTTATATAAGAACATTTCTGGACATTTCTTAGGGAAGGCATTGTGAGTCTCT